>NC_069500.1:137714329-137966829 GCF_027579735.1 Bombina bombina
TAACGCAGAAAAGCATGTATTTTTTTCCTATTTCTAGCGCTGGTATTTGGAGTTTTTTTGGCTACGCTATTTGCGTGCGTTAGGGAAATCTGTCTGTCGCGTGCACGAGCACGTCTTCCCCATAGAAGTCAATGGAGGCTCCAAATTTTGGTAATTTTTTTTTAAAAGACTGGTTTTCCTCGTAAAGTGAGTGACATCATGAGCTTGTGTGAAAAAGTAGCTAAATCGTGTTCATTTTGTAATAAATAGCTTGTTTGTGTATGTAATGTGGTGTATATTTTTTGTATGCATCGATGAGTGTATGTTTGTGATAATATTATTAGTTAGATGTAGCTATATGAGGGTCTTTTCCCGTGTGTCAATGTAAGTCAATGGCAAAATCGATTTGTGTTGTTTTTTTTCTAACACCCGAGATCTCGAAACTTTGATCCTTTCTATTTGGATGAAAAATTATTAAATCTGAAAAATAAATATAGTGTAGTGTTTGTATGAGTGTAAGTGTACTTTGTGTAATATTTGTTTTGTGATTTATTTTGTCGGTAGATGTTAACTACTGGGTCTGAGCTGTCGGTAGAGATTTGTGCGTTGGGTGATTTTTGAGTGTCGGTAACTAAACTCTAAATACCGGAGTCCATAAAAAACAAGCGTTAGGAGCCTCTAACGCTGGTTTTGACGGCTACCGCCAAACTCTAAATCTAGGCCTTAGGCTTTACTTTTATTTTACAGGCAAGTTTGTATTTATTTTAACTAGATATAATAGTTATTAAATAGTTATTAACTATTTACTAACTACCTAGCTAAAATAAATACAAATTTACCTGTAAAATAAAACCTAACCTATGTTACAATAACACCTACCACTACACTATAATTAAATCAATTCCCTAAATTAAATACAATTAAGTAAATTAAATTAAATTAGCTAAATCACAAAAAAACACTAAATTACAGAAAATAAAAAACAAATTACAGATCTTTAAACTAATTACACCTAATCTAATAGCCCTATCAAAATAAAAAAAAGTCCCCCCAAAATAAAAAACCCTAGCCTAAACTAAACTACCAATAGCCCTTAAAAGGCCTTTTGTGGGGCATTGCCCCAAAGAAATCAGCTCTTTTACCTGTAAAAAAAAAATACAAACACCCCCCAACAGTAAAACCCACCACCCACACAACCAACCCCGCAAATAAAATACTAACTAAAAAAAACTAAGCTCCCCATTGCCCTGAAAAAGGCATTTGGATGGGCATGACCCTTTAAAGGGTATTTAGCTCTATTGCAGCCCAAAATCCCTAATCTAAAAAATAAAACCACCCAATACACCCTTAAAAAAATCCTAACACTAACCCCCGAAGATTCACTTTCCGAGAGAAGTCTTCATCCAAGCGGCAAGATGTCCTCAATGAAGCCGGCAGAAGTGGTCCTCCAGATGGGCAGAAGTGGTCCTCCAGACTGGCAGAAGTGGTCCTCCAGATGGGCAGAAGTCTTCATCCAGACGGCATCTTCTATCTTCATTTTATTTGGAGGGTTGGTTGTGTGGGTGGTGGGTTTTACTGTTGGGGGGGTATTTGTATTCTTTTTTACAGGTAAAAGAGCTGATTTCTTTGGGGCAATGCCCCGCAAAAGGCCTTTTAAGGGCTAATGGTAGTTTAGTTTAGGCTAGGGTTTTTTTTATTTTGGGGGGGGGGCTTTTTTATTTTGATAGGGCTATTATATTAGGTGTAATTAGTTTAAAGATCTGTAATTTGTTTTTTATTTTCTGTAATTTAGTGGGGGTTTTTTGTGATTTAGCTAATTTAATTTATTTAATTGTATTTAATTTAGGGAATTGATTTAATTATAGTGTAGTGTTAGGTGTAATTGTAACTTAGGTTACGTTTTATTTTACAGGTAAATTTGTATTTATTTTAGCTAGGTAGTTATTAAATAGTTAATAACTATTTAATAACTATTCTACCTAGTTAAAATAAATACAAACTTGCCTGTAAAATAAAAATAAAGCCTTAGTTAGATACAATGTAACTATTAGTTATTTTGCAGCTAGCTTAGGGTTTATTTTATAGGTAAGTATTTAGTTTTAAATAAAAATAATTTAATTAATGATAGTAATTTTATTTAGATTTATTTAAATTAAATTTAAGTTAGGGGGTGTTAGAGTTAGGGTTAGACTTAGGTTTAGGGGGTTAATAAATTTAATATAGTGGTGGCAACATTGGGGGCGGCAGATTAGGGGTTAATAAATATAATGTAGGTGGCGGTGATGTTAGGGGCAGCAGATTAGGGGTTAATAATATTTAAATAGTGTTTGCGAGGCGGGAGTACGGCGGTTTAGGGGTTAATATGTTAATTATAGTGGCGGCGATGTCAGGAGCGGCATATCAGGGGTTAAAAAATGTATTATAGTGTTTGCGATGCGGGAGGGCCTCGGTTTAGGGGTTAATAGGTAGTTTATGGGTGTTAGTGTACTTTTTAGCACTTTAGTTATGAGTTTTATGCTACGGCGTTGTAGTGTAAAACTCATAATTACTGACTTTAGAATGCTTTAGGAATCTTGGAGGTAGAGGGTGTACCGCTCACTTTTTGGCTTCCCAGGACAGACTCCGGCGCTATGGATGTCCCATAGAAAAAAGGGTTTACGAAGTTTACGTAAGCCGGTTTGCGGTAAGGCCAAAAAAGTGTGCGGGGCCCCTAAACCTGCAAGACTCGTAATAGCAGCGGTAGTGAAAAAGCAGTGTTAGGGCCTGTTAATGCTGCTTTTTTACTGTAACTTGTAATCTAGCCGAATATTTTTAATATTTTCACAAATATACATAATCAACAAAATATAGAAGCAGCTGTTATAACCGTAAATAATATTTTAAAATTGCAGTATATGAAAACGTGTGCGTAAGAAAAGGATTATCATTTCATTTGCTTTTTAGAAATTCCTTATCACTTGCAATCTGTAATATTATGCATGTAGTTAGTTGGGAATAAAATCAAGCAAGATAAACCACTAGGGAAGGAGGGATTTAAAATTGCATGTTTATTTTTGTGTCAAGCCAGAATGACACACTGAGGGAGATAATGTTAATTCGTTTAAGTCCCACAGATCTTTACATATTGCTAAAAATGTTGTTGGACATTTTTTCTTGTATTAATGGGTGCAAAGATTTAAAAATAAATAAATAAACATGCTCTGAAGAAGATTTTTTTTTTTTAATTCAATAACAAAAAAACGTAAAATGGGATATGACTGACTGCATTTTCTGAATGAATATTACCAAGGTTTTCTTTTTTTGTACAAAGCTTCTTAAACAAATATAAACAATGGCTATTCTAAAGTAGAAGGAAGTTTACTATACACTAAAAGGGAAAGGACATCAAAAAGATTCCATTTGTCCTTTAAATCACATACTCAAACAAATACTCAATTATTTATCAAGGAAAATCTGCAGCAAAACAGAGGCAAAAAAGAATGATTGGATCGCATTGATGGGCCTAAGGGTTCAGCAATAAATTTATTTTTTTCTAGAGCACATATTTTTTTCTTAATATATAGAAAAAGATTATGGACCAAAAAGAAAAAGTTAACACCTTGCAATTACAATACATTTCTTACTCTTGCTATAGAATAACATACCAGTCAAGTCTAAGCATTATTTTAACAAAATACAATTTCTACTGCATTTGTTATTTAAAAGTCAAACTTGCACATTATTTGGAGGAGCCAATCTGGGCTTTTGTCTGCAGACAACAAGGCTAATTAACGGCTAGATTACGAGTTTTGCGTTATGAGTAAAAAAGCAGCGTTATGGGTTATAACACTGCTTTTTCACTACCGCTAATATTACAAGTCTTGTAGGTACAGCTGTCCTACACACTTTTTTGGCCTTAACGCAAATTAACCTACACAATTTGCGTAAAGTCTTTTTTCAATGGGACTTTCATAGCGCCGATATTACAAGCTTTTTCTGGGAGGCCAAAAAGTGAGCGGTACAGTCTATCCCGCAAGATTCGCAACGCAATCTAAAGTCAGTAGTTATGCATTTTATGCTACAAAACTTTAGCATAAAACTCATAACTAAAGTGCTAAAAAGTATACTAACACCCATAAACTATCTATTAACCCCTAAACCGAGGCCCTCCCGCATCACAAACACTATAATAAACATATTAACCCCTAAACCGCCACACTCCCGCATCGCAATCACTAGTTAAATATTATTAACCCCTAATCTGCTGCCCCAATGTCGCCGCCACTATACTAAATTTATTAACCCCTAAACCTAAGTCTAACCTTAACACCCCCTAACTTAAATATAATTAAAATAAATCTAAATAAAAATTGCTATCATTACCTAAATAATTCATATTTAAAACTAAATACCTGTAAAATAAACCATAAGCTAGCTACAATATAACTAATAGTTAACATTGTATCTAGCTTAGGGTTTATTTTTATTTTGCAGGCAAGTTTGTATTTATTTTAACTAGGGAGAATAGTTACTAAATAGTTATTAACTATTTACTAACTACCTAGTTAAAATAAATACAAATTTATCTGCAAAATAAAACCTGTCTTACACTAACACCTAACATTACACTACAATTAAATAAATTAAATTAATTAAATACAATAACCTAAATTACAACAAAAAAAATCAGATATTTAAACTAATTACACCTAATCTAATAGCCCTTTCAAAATAAAAAAGTCCTACCAAAATAAAAAAAAAAACCCTAGCCTAATCTAAACTACCAATATCCCTTAAAAAGGCCTTTTGCAGGGCATTGCCCCAAAGAAATCAGCTCTTTTACCTGTAAAAAAAAATACAAACAACCCCCCCAACAGTAAAACCCACCACCCACACAACCAACCCCCCAAATAAAATCCTAACTAAAAAACCTAAGCTCCCCATTGCCTGAAAAGGGCATTTGGATGGGTATTGCCCTTCGAAAGGCATTCAGCTCTATTGCTGCCCAAACCCTAATCTAAAACTAAAACCCACCCAATAAACCCTTAAAAAACCTAACACTAACCCCCGAAGATCCACTTACAGTTTTGAAGACTGGACATCCATCCTAAACGAAGCCGGGAGAAGTCCTCAGCGAAGCGGCAAGAAGTCTTCAACAAAGCTGGGAGAAGTCTTCATCCAAGCCGGCAGAAGTGGTCCTCCAAATTGGCAGAAGTCTTCATCCAGACGGTATCTTCTATCTTTATCCATCCGGCGAGGAGCGGGTCCATCTTCAAGACTTCCGGCGCGGAGCATTCTCTTCTTCTGACGACTAAAGACGAATGAAAGTTCTTTTAAATGATGTCATCCAAGATGGCGTCCCTTTTATTCCTATTGGCTGATCCAATCAGCCAATAGGATTGAGCTAGCATTCTATTGGCTGCTCCAATAGTGTTTTTTTTGTAATTTAGGTAATTGTATTTAATTAATTTAATTTATTTAATTGTAGTGTAATGTTAGGTGTTAGTGTAAGACAGGTTAGGTTTTATTTTACAGGTAAATTTGTATTTATTTTAACTAGGAAGTTAGTAAATACTTAATAACTATTTAGTAACTATTCTACCTAGTTAAAATAAATACAAATTGATAGCAATTTTTATTTAGATTTATTTTAATTATATTTAAATTAGGGGATGTTAGGGTTAGACTTAGGTTTAGGGGTTAATAAATTTAGTATAGTGGCGGTGACATTGGGGGCGGCAAATTAGGGTGTAATAAATGTAGGTTTGAGGCGGCGATGTTAGGGGCGGCAGATTAGGGGTTAATAATATTTAACTAGTGTTTGTGATGCGGGATTGCAGCGGTTTAGGGGTTAATATGTTTATTATAGTGGTGGAGCGGAGCAGCAGATTAGGGGTTAATAAGTGTAGGTAGGTTGCGGCGATATTGGGGGCGGGAGATTAGGGGTTAATAAGTATAATGTAGGTGTAGGTATTGGCGATGTCGGGGGCGGCAGATTAGGGGTTAATAAGTGTAAGATTAGGGGTGTTTAGACTCGGAGTTCATGTTGGGGTGTTAGGTGTAAAAATAAATTTAGTTTCCCCATAGGAATCAATGGGGCTGCGTTACTGAGCTTTATGCTGCTTTTTTGCAGGTGTTAGGCTTTTTTTCAGCCGGCTCTCCCCACTGATGTCTATGGGGAAATTGTGCACAAGCACGTAAAACCAGCTCACCGCTACCTTAAGCAGCGCTGGTATTGGAGTGCGGTATGAAGCTCAATTTTGCTCTACGCTCACTTCTTGCCTGATAACGCCTGGTTTATGAAAACCTGTAATACCAGCACAGTAGGTGAGTGAGCGGTGACAATAACGTGCAAGTTAGCACCGCACCCCTCATAACGCAAAACGCGTAATCTAGCCGAAAGGTAATAAAGTTAGTATAAAGTGATTTATTTTGCAGTTGTTATCCATTAAAGCCAATTAGGAAATATATGTAGCATGGTTAACCTTGCACATAAGCATAGTACATTACCAGCACTGAAAATTAGCAAATGTTTAATTTTCTGAGCTAAATTACACGAAAAGGGGGCAAATTATATAATTAAAGTAATTTGCATGATGTTTTTTATGCATAACTAAGCATTTGATATTAAAAACCCAAAGTGTTTTCTTTAAACAATCTGTTGGTGCTATGAGTCCCTTCTCTAAAGGCATAATTTACCTTGAGAGCTGTGTATCTCGGTAAGGAGTGTAACCTGCATTTCTGTATGCAACGGAACAACATACATTATAGTATTGCACTCCATGTACTAAATGCATGCTTTAAAAAAATTATAACAGAAAATATTCATTAAAATGGAAATTTACATTAAAGCATAATGTTTTTATTTAAATTATTCAGTGAAAATCACATTTAGGGCTAGATTACGAGTGGAGCATTAAATTCACTAGAAGTAAGCTTTTTGCGCACAACAGGTAGGTGACTAATTACAAGTTAAAAGTAAAAAGTTTTCACTCGAGTGTTAACCTAATGTGTGCAAAAAGCAAAACTTCAAATGTAGCAACCACGTTAACGTATTCCTCTATAGACTTAAAAGGAGCACAAAAAAACACCCCACTCGCACACAAACCCGCTCATGTTTAACCAAAGTGCGCTAACCCAACATGAAATATGAATATTTCCCATTCCAATGTTCTTCACATAGCAGAATATGTTCCATTTATTCTTTAAAACATATTTCTATATACAGTATATATTATGGATTTTTTTGTAAAATATATATCTATACCTATCTTTCAGCTAGATTACAAGTTTTGCGTTGCGGTTTTTAACGCTGAAAATATGGCATTTTCAGCGTTAAAACAGCACCGCAGCTATTACAAGTGATGTCGGTATAGCTGTACCGCACACCTTTTAGCCAGTAACGCAACGTCAGTCCCGCACACGTAATGATTACGTTTTTTCATGGGATTCCCATAGCGCCGGTATTACAAGTTTTGTGGTGAGGCTAAAAAGTAAGCGTTATAGCCTAAAACGACAAGATCTGTACCGCCATCTAAAGTCAGTAGTTATGAGTGTTACGCTACAAAGCTGTAGCATAAAACTCATAACTAAACTGCTACAAAGTACACTAAACACCCATAAACTACCTATTAAACCATAAACCGAGGCCCTCCCGCATCGCAAACACTATAATAAGCTCATTAACCCCTAATCTGCTGCTCCCGACATTGTCGCCACTATAATAAACGTATTAACCCAAAAAACGCCGCCCTCCAACATCATAAACACTATTTAAATATTATTAACCCCTAATCTGCAGTCCGCCCACACCGCTGCTATAATAAACCTATTAACCCCTAAACCACAAGCCCTCCACAACGAAATATACTAAAATAAACTATTAACCCCTAAACCGAAAGCCCCCCACAACAAAATAAACTAACTTAAACTAGTAACCCCTAAACCTAACGTCCCCCTAACTTTATATTAAAATTACAATTTCCCTAACTTAAATTCAATTAAAACTTACCTGTCAAATTAAAAATAATAATTTTAAACTAACAATTAAACTATTATAATTATTAAACTAAAATTAAACTAACTGCCAATTAAATAAAACTAAACTACCAATAAAAAATCCTAACACTACTCTACAAATTACAAAAAGTATCTAACTACAAAAAAACAAACACTAAATTACAAAAAATAACAAACAAATTATCAAAAATAAAAAACCTAATCTAATAGCCCTATCAAAATAAAAAAGCCTCCTCAAAATAAAAAACCCTAGCCTGCAATAAACTACCAATGGTTCTAAATAATATCTAAAATAACCTAAGCTAACCATTGGCCTGAAAAGGGCATTTGTATGGGCATTGCCCTTAAAAGGGCATTTAGCTATTTTACATTGCCCAAACCCTAATCTAAAAAAAAAACCCCACCCAAATAAAACGTTTAAAAACTTTACACTAACCCCCGACGATCCACTTGCAGTTGTTGAAGTCCCGCTTAAAGGATCTTCATCCAGCCGGCGAAGTCATCATCCAGGCGGCAAGAAGTCTTCTTCCAGGCATCCTCTTCTATCTTCATCCAGCCGGCAAAGTCCTCATCCAGGCAGCAAGGAGTCTTCATCCAGGCGGCCTCTTTGATTTTCATCCAGCCGGCGCGGAGCAGGTCTATCCTAAAGACATTCAGATCGGAGCATCCTCTTCATACGGTCGCGGCCGTACACTGAATCTGCAAGGGACATGATTCTGGATGGCCAATAGAATGAGAACTGCTTAAATCCTATTGGCTGATTTGAATAGCCAATAGGATTTTAGCAGCCCTAATTCCTATTGACTGATTCAAATTTTTCAGCTATTATTAAAGCAAGGGACGCCATCTTGAAACGCGTCCCTTGCATTGAAGATTTAGTGTACAGCCGCGACCGTATGAAGAGGATGCTCCATGCTGGATGTCTTCAGGATGGACCCACTCCGCGCCGGCTGGATGAAGATCAAAGAGACCGTCTGGATGAAGACTTTTTGCCGTCTGGATGAGGACTTCGCCGGCTAGATGAAGATAGAAGAGGCCTTCTGGATGAAGACTTCTTGCCGCCTGGATGATGACTTTGCCGGCTGGATCAAGATCCTTTAAGCGGGACTTCAACAACTGTAAGTGGATCGTCGGGCGTTAGGTTTTTTTAAGGGTTTTTTTTTTTTTAAATGAGGGTTTGGGCAATGTAAAAGAGCTAAATGCCCTTTTAAGGGCAATGCGCACACAAAAGCCCTTTTTCAGGGCAATGGTTAGCTTAAGTTATTTTAGATAGTTTTTTTATTTGGGGGGGTTTGGGGGGTTGGCTGGGTGGTGGGTTTTACTGTTGGGGGGGGTTGTATTTGTTTTTTTACAGATAAAAGAGCTGATATCTTTGGGGCAATGCCCCACAAAAGGTCCTTTTAAGGGCCATTGGTAGTTTATTGTAGGCTAGGGTTTTTTTTTTATTTTGGCAGACATTTTTATTTTGATAGGGCTATTAGATTAGGTGTAATTCTTTTTTATTTTTGGATAATTTGTTTGTTATTTTGTGTAATGTATATTTTTATGGGGTGTTTTTTTTTTTAGTAAAAGAGCTGTTTATCATAGGGCAATGCCCTACAAAAGGCCCTTTTAAGGGCCCCCAAAAGTCCCTTGGTAGTTTATTCTAGAGTAGGGTTTTTTTATTTGGGGGTGTTTTTTTAAGGGTATTAGAATAGGATTAATCTTGATTTTTTTGGATAATTTCGTTTTTTTTTTTTTTTTAATAATAGGTTTTTTTTATTTTTTGCAATGGTAGGTTTTTGTTTTTTTTGTAATGTTAGATTTTAGTGTAAGGCAGGTTAGGTTTTATTTCACAGGTAAGTTTGTATTTATTTTAGCTAGGTAGTTAGTAAATAGTTAATAGCTATTTACTAAATAGTTTACCTAGTTAAAATAAATACAAACTTACCTGTGAAATAAAAATAAAATCTAAGCTAGCTACAATATAAATATTAGTTATATTGTAGCAAGCTTAGGTGTTATTTCACAGGTAAGTATTTAGTTTTAAATAGGTATTATTTAGTTAATAATTGTAACTTTAATTTAGCTCTATTTTAAATATGTTAAAGTTAGGGGGTGTTAGGTTTAGGGTTCGGGTTAGGTTTAGGGTTAGCTTTAGGGGTTAATATAGTTTAATTTAGGTTGTTGCAATGTGGGGGGTTTAGGGGTTAATAGGTTTATTTAGTTAAGAATTGTAAATTTAATTTAGCTATATTTTTATTATGTTAAAGTTAGGGGTTGTTAGGGTTAGGTTTAGGGTTATGTTAGGGTTAGGGTTATGTTAGGGTTATGTTAGAGTTAGGTTTAAAGGTTAATATAGTTTAATTTAGCTTGTTGCGAAGTGGGGGCTGGCGGTTTAGGGGTTAATAAATGTAGTATAGTGGTGGCGATATCGGGAGCAGCAGATTAGGGGTTAATCATTTTATTTAGGTAGTGGCAATATCGGGAGCAGCAGATTAGGGGTTAATAACTGTAGGCGTCAGCTATGTTGGGGGCAGCAGATTAGGGGTGTTTAGACCTAGGGTTTATGTTAGGGTGTTAGGTTTAAACAGTATTTTTATTTCCCCATAGACATCAATGGGGCTGCGTTACAGTGTTTTCTTTCATGTAATTGGCAAGAGTCCATGAGCTAGTGACGTATGGGATATATAATACTACCAGGAGGGGCAAAGTTTCCCAAACCTCAAAATGCCTATAAATACACCCTCACCACACCCACAATTAAGTTTTACAAACTTTGCCTCCTATGGAGGTGGTGAAGTAAGTTTGCTAAGATTTCTACGTTGACATGCGCTTCTCAGCATTTTGAAGCCTGATTCCTCTCAGAGTACAGCGAATGTCAGAGGGGCGTGGAGAGTATTACCTATTGAATGCAGTGATTTTCCTAACGGGGGTCTATTTCATAGGTTCTCTGTTATCGGTCGTAGAGATTCATCTCCTACCTCCCTTTTCAGATCGACGATATACTCTCATATAACATTACCTCTACTGATAACTGTTTTAGTGCTGGTTTGGCTATCTGCTATATGTGGATGGGTGTCTTTGGTAAGTATGTTTTTATTTCTTAAGACACCTCAGCTATGGTTTGGCACTTTATGCATTTATATAAAGTTCTAAATATATGTATTGTACTTATATTTGCCATGAGTCAGGTTCATGTATTTCCTTTTGCAGATTGTCAGTTTCACATTTGGGAAAGTTAATATTGAGAAATATTTTCTTACCTGGGGTTTAGTCTTTTTTTCAATTGACTACTTGTTTTAAATTGCGGGCTGTCTTAGGCTCGTGAGTGCGGTAAATGCTACACTTTATTGTGTCATTCTTGGCGCAAGAATTTTTTGCCGCGAAAAGGCATGTCCGTTGACACTAGTTCATCATTTCTGGCATCGTAGTTGACACAGGGGTTCACACAGGGTTGCGTCATTAGTGACGCGAGTGTGTCATTTCCGGACATGGCGCCAAAAAAAATTTTCAGTTACGTTGTGCGTCCTACTTGCCGCCAAACTTTTTTTCATTATTTATTGCCCCATTGCTTTTGCCTCTTGCCTTTTTCTATGACAGAGGGCTATGCTATTTGCATTTTTTCCCATTCCTGAAACTGTCATATAAGGAAATTGATAATTTTGCTTTATATGTTGTTTTTTCTTTTACATTCTGCAAGATGTCTCAATATGATCCTGCCTCAGAAGTATCTACTGGAACTTTGCTGCCTGACATCGGTTCTACCAAAGCTAAGTGCATTTGTTGTAAAATTGTGGAGATTATATCTCCTAATGTCATTTGTATTAGTTGTCATGATAAACATTTACATACAGATAGAGTGTCCATCTGTAATAGTACATTGTCGGTTGCAGTTCCTTCAACTTCTAATGTACATGATATACCTATGAATTTTAAAGAATGTGTTACTGATTCTATTCAGAAGGCTTTGTCTGCATTTTCACCTTCTAATAAGCGTAAGAGGTCTTTTAAAACTTCTCATTCAGTTGATGAAATTACTGACCGACAACATAATGAATTATCCACCTCTGATGAGGATCTATCTGATTCAGAAGATCCTTCCTCAGACATTGACACTGACAAATCTACTTATTTATTTAAAAGAGTATATGCGTTCTTTGTTAAAAGAAGTGTTAATTACTTTGGATATTGAGGAAGCTAGTCCTCTTGATATTAAAACCAGTAAATGTTTAAATGTTGTTTTTAAACCTACTGTGGTTACTCCAGAGGTTTTTCCTATTCCTGATGCTATTTCTGCAACATGCTAATCATGTTATTTGTGATGCCATTTTTTATATTATCAAAATTGATGTTAGATCCATGTCTTTAGCTATTTTAGCTAGAAGAGCTTTGTGGCTTAAATCTTGGAATGCTGATATGACATCTAAGTCTAGATTACTATCTCTTTCTTTCCAAAGTAATAATTTATTTGGTTCTCAGTTGGATTCTATAATTTCAACTGTTACTGGGGGGAAAGGAGTTTTTTTTCCTCAGGATAAAAAACCTAAGGGTAAATCTAAGGCTTCTAATCGTTTTCGTTCCTTTTGTCAAAATAAGGAACAAAAACCTAATCCTTCCCCCAAGGAATCTGTTTCCAATTGGAAGCCTTCCTCAAATTGGAATAAATCCAAGCCTTTCAAGAAACCAAAGTCAGCCCCTAAGTCCGCATGAAGGTAAGGCCCTCATTCTAGCACAGCTGGTAGGGGGCAGATTAAGGTTTTTCAAGGATATTTGGATAAATTCTGTCCAAAATCAATGGATTCAGAGCATTGTCTCTCAGGGGTACCGAATAGGATTCAAAGTGAGAAGATTTTTTCTCTCACGCATACCAGTGAATCCAGTAAAAGCTCAGCCTTTCCTGAAGTGTGTTTCAGATCTGGAGGTTTCAGGGGTAATCATGCTGGTTCCTTTTCAGGAACAAGGCCTGGGGTTTTATTCAAATCTATTCATTGTCCCAAAGAAAGAAAATTCATTCAGACCAGTTCTGGATCTGAAAATTTTGAATCGTTATGTAAGAGTAGCAACTTTCAAGATGGTGACTATAAGGACTATTCTGCCTTTAGTTCAGCAAGGACATTATATGTCTACAATAGACTTGCAGGATGCTTACCTTCATATTCTGATTCATCCAGAAAATTATCAATTCCTGAGATTCTCTTTTCTAGACAAGCATTACCAATTTGTTGCTCTTCCATTTGGCCTAGCAACAGATCCAAGAATCTTTTCAAAGGTTCTGGGTGCCCTACTCTCAGTAATCAGAGAACAGGGTATTGCAGTGTTTCCTTATTTGGACGATATCTTGGTACTAGCTCAGTCTTTACGTTCTGCAGAATCTCACACGAATCAACTTGTGTTGTTTCTTTGAAAACATGGGTGGAGGATCAATTTACCAAAACGTTTTTTGATTCCTCAGACAAGGGTCACCTTTTTAGGTTTCCAGATAGATTCAGTGTCCATGACTCTGTCTCTAACAGACAAGAGACGTTTGAAATTGGTTGCAGCATGTCGGCACCTTCAGTCTCAGTCATTCCCTTCAGTGGCTATGTGCATGGAAGTTTTAGGCCTCATGACTGCAGCATCGGACGCGTTTACTTTTGCTCATTTTCACATGAGACCTCTCCAGCTTTGCATGCTGAATCAATGGTGCCGGGATTATACAAAGATATCACAATTAATATCCTTAAATCCCAATGTTTGACACTCTCTGATGTGGTGGTTAAATCACCAGTGTTTAGTTCAAGGGGCCTCTTTTGTTTGGCCAACCTGGACTGTGATCACAACAGATGCGAGTCTTTCAGGTTGGGGAGCTGTCTGGGGATCTCTGACAGCACAAGGGGTTTGGAAATCTCAAGAGGCGAGATTACCAATCAATATTTTAGAATTATGCATGTCTTTTGCATGTCTTATTTTTCCTCTAAAACCCGAGACCTCATATCTTTGAGCCCTTATAACTTTTTTATACAATTTTTTTTTAAATAATTTTAATTAGACAGTGTTATTATGATTTCAACTGTACTTTTAAATGTATTTTTGACCTCCAGGTTTCTTTTTATCCTGATTGGAATTTATAATAAAGGAAGTTTGTTTTTACTTCACCCTTGCCACGGTATCTTCTTCTTTCATGTGGATTATACTTGGACCAGGTTTACCGTAGGCATAGGAAGCTCTCAGGTTGCCCCAGACTCAGAACGCTGCACATTCGCTGGACGAGAGCGGCTAGGAGCGATGGAATGCTGACAGACTGGGATATCACAATACCTATGGTGGGGTGAGTGTGTAAGGTTAAGAAACCGCTGAGCATAGACTGCTTTGTACGGCCACGGGCCGATGAACACAGACTGCCTTTATTGTGTTACCACTATTTTGCTGTGTAAATACACTCCCAATTGCGTTCAAGCTCAGTCTTGCATGCAAAGAGGAGTATTTCAAGGACAATTAACACTGACATTGCTGAAGGGGCCATTAAACAACTTATGTTATTATCCAGTTTGGGACAGCAAGTGTATATAACATTTTTCTGATTTTATATATATATATATATATATATATATATATATACAGTATATACATACATATACCTATTTAGACATGTCTACCCGCTTGGATGAAGACTTCTGCCGGCTTCGATGAGGACTTCTGCCCGCTTGGATGGAGACTTCTGCCACCTGGATGAGAATGGATGTCCGGTCTTCAAAAACTGTAAGTGTATCGTCGGTGGTTAGTGTTAGGTTTCTTTTAAGCGTTTATTGGGTGGGTTTTATTTTTAGCTTAGGGTTTTGGGCAATGTAAAAGAGCTAAATGCCCTTTTAAGGGCAATGCCCATCCAAATGCCATTTTCAGGGCAATGGGGAGCTTAGTTTTATTGAGATAGGATTTTATTTGGGGGTTTGGTTGTGTGGGCGGTGGTTTTTACTGTTGGGGGGTTGTTTGTATTTTTTTTACCGGTAAAAATAGCTGATTTTGGGGGGGGGGGCAATGCCCCTCAAAAGGCCCTTTTAAGGGCCATTAGCAGTTTAGTGTAGGCTAGGGTTTTTTTTATTTTAGGTGGGCTTTTTTATTTTGATAGGGCTATTAGATTAGGAGTAATTCATTTTTATTTTTGACAATTTCTTTTTTTATTTTGTGTAATTTAGTGTTTATTATTTTTTGTAATTTAGATAAATGTATTTTGTTAATTTAATTTATTTAATTTTATTGTAATGTTAGGTGTTAGTGTAACTCAGGTTACTTTTTATTTTACAGGTAACTTTGTATTTATTTTAACTAGGTAGCTAGTAAATAGTTAATAGCTATTTACTAACTAGTCTACCTAGTTAAAATAAATACAAACTTACCTGTGAAATAAAAATAACACCTAAGCTAACTGCAATGTAACTATTAGTTATATTGTAGTTAGCTTAGGGTTTATTTTACAGGTAAGTTTGTATTTATTTTTAAATAGGAATTAGTTATTAATAGTAGATTTTATTTAGATTTATTTTAATTATATTTAAGTTAGGGGGCATTAAGGTTAGGGTTACATAAGGGTTAGGTTTAGGGGTTAATAGGTTTATTATAGCGGCAGTGTCGGCGGGCGGAAGATTAGGGGTTAATAATATTTAAATAGTGTTTGTGATGTGGGAGAGTGGCGGAAAAGGGATTAATACATTTTTTAAGTGGCTGTGATGTCCAGAGCGATGCTGGAGGGCCTCAGTTTAGGGGTTAATTGGTAGTTTATGGGTGTTAGTGTACTTTTTACAGCTTTGTAGCATAAAACTCATAACTACTGACTTTCAGATGGCGGTATGAATCTTGGTTATAGGGTGTACCGCTCACTTTTTGGCCTCCTAGGCAAAACTCGTAATACCAGTGCTATGGAAGTCCAATTGATAAAGGACTTTTTTAAAAGTGCGGTACTGATGTTGTGTGACGGCAAAAAAAGTGTGCGGTACACCAATACCTGCAAGACTTGTAATAGCGGTGTTAGGGAAAAAGCAGCGTTATATTCATAATCTAGCTAATAATAATGTTTTAAAATACAAAAATAAAATTATTCATAATAGTACAAAGTGCAAAGCATACTTTATTTTTCTGTTGTAAAATGGTCTTGCAGCCTCATCGAGTGGGCTTAACAGTTGTGGTTCTTCTCAGATGTCTCCCCATGTTCTCTAAGTGTGTTACACACAATGGACTCCATTTATCATAGGTCGGGTGCACAAGCATTGCATAATTTGAAGACATCATGAATTACAAAGTATTTGAATTAAATGTGTTTTAGTAGGCAGTGATTACTGCCAATGGGTGAAAATTCCCTGATTTCTGTGTGTCTTACTGGAACAAAAAAGTTAAATCATTGCTCTATGTCTTAATGCTACCCAAGTAAGATCACTTGGTTATGAGAAATATACACTATATTGTCAAAAGTATGTGGACACCTGACCATCACGCCTATATTGCTTATTGGACATCCTATTCCAAACCACTTTTGTGGCTATAAAAGCCGAAATTCTTCTGGGAAGGATTTCCACAAAGATTTTAGACAGTGTCTGGGTCTGTTCCTCAACCATGTATATAGTTGATTAGAACCTAGGACATGTTTGGTCAACTAAACAGTTATTTCATATTATTCTTTGCCAGATTTAGTTTCCATATTACTTACCATCCTGGAACCATAAATCTGATACTCTGTCCAGAACCCATAATGCAGATGTACCAGAACATTCTGATAATATATGTCTGCTATACATTTAATATATACCTTTCATAACTTTGTAGAAAATAGAAATACATTTGGCAGGCTATTCAAGAAAAAACATATTTTAGAACCAATTCAATTTTGGTGTCCTACTCTTTTTTCTGAATTAACCTATTATTCCTGATCCTATCTATTTCTCCTCTAAGTCAACTGATTCCCATCATAGAATACTTTGTTTAACCCCTCCATGTATGTAGCAGACATGAATCTATCTATGTTCCATTGGGGATATTTTCTCTTTCTGACTAGTACACCATATTTTTGGTCACTGGTATTTAAACATTGTACATTTTATACATATTCTGCATCTATCAACTATTACTGACACTTTACTTCCAAATTTAAAAATAATTTTGTCATATTCTGAATATGAACCAGTTTCTCTGTCCACTGTATATCACCCCCAGCTGAGGGGTCAAACTAAAAATTTGAACAAACATTTGGAACATTAAATGTTACCCTTCTTATTTCCAGGATACCTGGTACCAGTAGCATAACTTGTAATTAAAAGCCACTTCAATGGTTACCTCAATATTCCTTGATTACAGAGACTTTGAAGACATTTATTCATCAGAAAAAGGCTGATCATTCTGATTAGTTACAATGCAAGAAATTCCATTCCAATGCTTCTGCTCCCAAATATAAAATTGGAGATTGTGTTCCCTTTCTACTCAGCATCTGTGTCTTCCAAGAAATTTATAAATAGGTGAATTGCCCCTTTATCCTCGCCCATTCAAGTTAATAATCTTGTTTTTAAGCTTCAGCTTCTTTTGCCACCAGTCACACAGTTTTTATGTGGCTTCCTTCAAACTGAATATGCCTAACATTATTAGCATTAACATTTATAAAACTAGTTTTCCTCTTCTCCTGGGGTTCAGAAGTTGCAGGTTGAGGTATTTTCCATTACTGTATCTGTCATTACTTCTGGTAAGCATGAATATTTTATTAAAAAGAATTAGCCCATGGAAAGCTAAAGGGTGCCAGCTGCCACTGTGCATGCCTCACGTGCCTCCTTACTTTTCTGGCTCGACTTCACCAGAACTCCTTGTGCAATGATAAATACCGACAGTGTATGATTGCTACAGCGGATCATGTCCGTCCGCACTTTCATAAATCGACCCCTATGTGTAGGTTGAGATTAAAGGTAGTAATTTATTTTATCAAGTCACTGTTCCAGATGGCATTCTGTCTAGCATTATTTACTCTCTCCGTTGCATGTTTGTTCCCTCAGCTTCCTGCTGGTAACTTTTGCATCTTGCAGTTTCTAAAAGAGTGGAAAGCAGAACACATGCGGCACTGGGGCACAAAATCACAGACTGTATGTTTAAATTTTGCATCTTGCAACCACCTACCTAACCATCCTGGACATAGGGGCCTATCTATCAAGCTCCGTACGGAGCTTGAGGGCCCGTGTTTCTGGCTAGCCTGCATCCATTGCCGGTGTAAGTAAGACTTGTCACCATATAGCTTGGTTCCGTTTTCGCTTCTCATTGGAATATTTTTGTATTCCAGCGTTCCTGGCACTAGTAAACTCCTTCTTAACATCTTAAGACATATGTGAAGTCTTATATTGGATCTTCCCATTGGATGTATTGCTTTTATACATGTGTTCTATTTTTATTTTTATTTGTGTCAATTTTAATTCTGTCATGGCTTTTATGTGCTGATACTGCTTTTGTGAGAAAGATTGTGTTCTATGTAGTATGTAGAGTTTTTTTATGCAAGTGTACACATTGCTTTGTTTATTCAAATTCTTAACACTTTCATTGCCATTATAAATTCTGCCATCTAGCTACTAATTAAGCCACATTTTTGTAGTGCATAGTACATTCTCTTGCCATAGAGATATTCTATTTGTCTATAATATATCCCCCCCTGGCTCCTTGACTCAATATCTTGTTCATTTTGCATCCTGGCTACCTTATTCCCTCTCCTCAGACATCCCTGCCCTTATCCTTGGGGATTTCAACCTCCCTGTCAACATTCCTGCTGCCCCTTCTGCAAAAAACTTTTCCAGCTCACTTCCTCTTATGGTCTATCACTATGGTCTGACTCCCCCACTCACAAAGATGGATGCTCCCTCGATCTGATTTTCAGCTATCAATGCACTCTCTCTAAATTCACAAATTCCCCCTTTCCTCTTTCTGACCATCATCTCCTCACTTGTAATATCACAGCACTTTCTACTGCCCTCCCTTCTTCTAGCCCTCACACCAAATTCCACAGGAGCGTTAAGTCACTTGATCGGCAAAATCTTTCAAACTCTCTCAAACCTCTGCTTTCTTCCATCTTCTCCTTTTCCTGCCCTTACCAATCTATCTGTCACTATAATTCCACTCTTACAGTGGTCCTTGACAATTTGCCACCTCCTACCATAGCCAAAAAGTCACTTACTCATCCTCAGCCCTGGCATACTCCTATGACACCCTACCTACATAGAAGCTCCGGCACTGCTGAGCGACATTGGAGAAAATCTAGTTGTTCAGCTGACTTCCTTCATTACAAGTTCATCTTAAACTCCTACTATTCTGCCCTTTACTCTCCAAGCAGGACAATTTCTCTACTCTTACCTCTACTCTTTCTTCAAACCCAAAACATCTGTTCTCAACTTTTAACACCCTTCTCCACCCACCCCCACCTCCTGTTTCCACTTCTCTCTCAGCTCTTTTTGCCATCCACTTCACCAACAAAATAAACTCAAATAAACAAAATCATCTCCTAACACACTACCAGTCTCCAACCCCCTCAACCAATAACCAATGTCCAAAACACGCAAAGCCACACACTCAGCTTTTTTGCTTCTACTACTGAGGAAGAAGTTTCTGTCCTTATATCCTCCTCTCACCTCACTACCTGTCCCCTTGATCCCATCCCCTCACAATTACTGCCCTCCCTTTCTTCTACTCTTATGCCTATCCTCACAGATATTTTTAATCTCTCCCTCAGCACTGGTATATTTCCCTCCTCCCTTAAACATGCACTAATTACATCTATCCTCAAAAAGTCTTCTCTTGATCCATCATCCCCATCCAACTACCGCCCTATTTCCCTACTCCCCCCTGCTTCAAAACATCTGGAAAGGTTTGTATATACACGTTTTTCACATTACAATCTGGATTTTGCCTACAACACTCCACAGAAACTGCAATCATTAAGGTTACTAATGACTTAATTGCAGCAAAATCTAAAGGCCACTTTTCTTTGTTAATCCTTCCTGATCTGTCTGCAGCCTTTGACACTGTCAACCACACTCTCTTGCTCCAAACCCTCCAATCCTTCTGCATCTGTGACACAACTCTCTTGTGGCTCTTCTCTTACCTGTCTAACCGGACTTTTAGTGTTACCTGCTCTAGCACATCCTCTGACCCTTTACCACTTTCTGTTCTTTTCTCTTCTCAAGTTATACATCATCCTTAGGTTCTTTAATACAGTCCCATGGATTTCAATAACATTTGTATGCTGATGATACCCAAATCTACTCTCTACACCAGACCTATTCCCTTCCTTACTAACTGGTGTCACTAACTGTCTTTCTAATATTTCATCCCAGATGTCCTCTCACTACCTTAAGCTAAATCTCTCAAAAACTGAACTCCCCTTATTTCAAAATCCCTACACCCCAACATTCTCTAACTGTTAATAATATAAGTACCCCAACCCTGCATGCCCGATGTCTTGGGGTCACACTTGACTCAGATCTCTCTTTCACTCCCCACATCCAGTCTTTGGCCAATTATTGCCAAGTCCACCTTAAAAAACATCTCCAAAATTCGCCACTTCCTCACACAAGATGCAAATAATCCACTCTCTAATCATTTTCCACCTTGGTGATTGCATCTCCATGCACTCCGGCCTCCCTAGCTGCCATCTATCTCCCCTACAATCCATAATAAATGCTTCTGCCAGGTTGATCTTTCTTACACGTCACTCCTCATCTGCTGCTTCTCTGCCAATCCCTTCACTGGCTTCCTCTTACCTCCAGAAAAAAACATAAAATCCTGACTCTAACTTTTAAAGCTCTCAATAACACTGCTCAACCCTATGTCCTCGACCTAGTCTCCAGATACTCGCTGTAAGGGTTAATCTTCCAGTCACCTACTAACTCCACCCCTTCTACCTATATCAGTACCAGCACACCTGCAGACAAGTGCTTGGTAATTTGTTTTGCTACTGAATTGCACGCTGTGTATCTGCAGTAACTTTGTTTGTTTCTATCTACCTTATTTGGATTACAAATATAGGACGTCCTATTCCACAAATTACACTGAGCCTCGGAAACTTAGGAATCCTCTTCTAAGTTATTATTCCTTAACAAGCTGTAATATGTAAACTTTTGTGCAGCTCACTAAATCGGAAGATCAGCTGTTACACCTCTCCCTCTCTACAGACTGTAGGCACTCATACTATGGAACTTGTTTCAGCTGGCAATTCCTAGCGCCGCAAATTCTGTGTCGCATCTAAACACTGTTACGCTCTCAGACTGAAGCTTCAAGTATTCAGTGTCAATATACCCACCTCAACAAACTGAGCAACTCTATAGCTGAAGCGTATTTCAAAGGAGAACAAGCTGCGCTCTCTGCACAGACTCTGGAGCTGACGTCACCGCCTTCACGCAGGCAAGGGCTAACAGGCTGTTCCACACAGTGTACACTGAGATAGGAGCTGCGCTTTCATTGCCTTCACGCTGACAACTACTGACAGGCAGATTCACGCAGTACACAGAGATAGGAGCTGCGCTCTGAATCTACTGACTCTCTAGTAACCCCTGAGCTGGACTGCTTTAGGGTTGCATAACCTGTTTCTACCATAATCTCCTTGTATTGCTTGGTATCCAAAATCTTACAATCTCCCTCTATCTCCTAACTCATTTGTTTATACCATCTGACTAATATTCAGACCTGTGTATTAACCACCTATTATAAAATCACTTCATATCCTGAGTGCACCTGAGCAATAGGTGCGCCGCTTAAAGAAGTGAAACAAGCACCACTATTCCAAAACAATTCTGCAGCTGAGGTCTACGAATCCAGTTCCATCCTCACACTCGCCCTCCTGTCTCCTTTGCTCTGCTCATGATCTCCTTCTCTCCTCCTCTTTTGTTGCTTCCTCATATTCCCGTCTACAAGACTTCTCCCGAATAGCCCCTATTTTGTGGAACTATCTGCCTTGCTCTACACGACTCTCCCCTAGCTCCTTAAAGACTCTTCTGTTTAGGGATGCATATAATATACACTAACATTTTTATTTCTTTGTTCCTCTCCTCCTTTAGTTATCCCCTTGAAGCCCCTTAGCATGTAAGCCTATTAGCCTATCTGCTTTGTAGATCACTTTCATGAGAGCTGATTTACAACAGTGAAACTCTTGGCAGGGCCCTCTATCCCTTTGTCTCTCATAACAGTCACCTTGCATATAAGACCCATGTCTTTAGCGCTGCGGAACCTGTTGGTGTTCTACAAATAACTGATAAAAAAAAAATATATATATATATATATATATATTCAAAAACATTACGTATTAGATACAGATAATGAAAAGGTTTGAAATTAAGATAAAGTATAAAATGAAGGAAATTACAAGTATAAGCCAATTCACAATTCAATTAATGATATTATATAAACAGAAATAAAAAATAAATAAACACAACACTTCCCTCTATCTTTTGTTGCGGCCTCCCTTTAGCTTCTCCAGTCAAATCCAAATCTACAAAAACAGAACAGAAATCCACAAAAACAGAACTGGGGGTAATCACTGTCACCTGTGTAGTAAATGAAATGCATGTCTTCTGTCCCTCCTCTTATTTTTGTTCCAAATTATTCAGGGAATATTGTCAAAGAGATAAATAAGAGAAAGAGAGAGACATCACACAATATGTAACCACAAGAATTCCTCCACTATAAGAGAATGTTCTCATGGGATAGATTACAAAAAAATATATAGCTTTACACAATAACTTGAAATCAGTTTGACAGTTAGAAAATCACAAGGAGTTTCAAATGTTCAAGACCATCTTTCTCAAGAGACTTGTGGCTTTTTCTCCAACCAAGCCCTGTAAGTTTGTTAGAAATGCTGCACATGAAATGTTAAACAGATATGTTCCATCACTTATCACAACACAAAAGGATAAAATATGCAAAATTACACAAGCTAAGACAGTAGATTCTTACAAATATCAAACATCTGTTTATTCATTCGTATATTCATTTTCTTGTTTTTTTTGCAAAAAAATCCTATTATTTATTCACAAATATACACAACATTTTTGGAAAAGAAAAAAGATGACTCTCTGAGCATTCAAGACTAAAATTCATAATCAAATGATATTTTTGATAATGGAAATATTTTTTTTGTTTTTGAGAAAACAAATGTTAAATGTTCAACAAATACCCAATAACATGCAAAGATATGACAAAATGTAAAAAAATCCAAAAATATGCTAACATGCAACTTGATGTTACCCTATACTTTCACTTAGTTTTCACTTAGTTCAAATTAGTTTTTTGGGATTAGTAGTGCTGGATAGGTCAGACTTTTTATTCCTTTATTTTCTTTTATATATATATATATATATATATACACACACAATGCCTTCCAAAAGTATTCACCTCCTTGGCATTTTCACTATTTTGTTGCATTACATACACAAAATAGTACAAATTGGGGAAGTGAAATGAAGAAACTAACTTGTTTTAAAAAATTCTAGAAAATAAAAAACTGAAAAGTGGTGCATACAGTATGTATTCAACCCTTTTGCTATGAAGTCCCTAAATAATATCTGTTGCAACCAATTACCTTCAGAATTCACATACACCTAGATTACAAGTTTTGCGCTATAGAGGGTAGTTAAAGAACACAACAAAAGTTGCGTTATTTCACCCTCCATAGCGCTGTCATTACAAGTTTTTGAAAAGCCAGCTTGTGTGTGCTATATGGATGCGTTGAGCTCCATACCGCCAAAATACAAGAGCTGCTTTGACGTGCTCATGCACGCTTTCCCCATAGACATCAATGGGAAGAGAGTGTCAGAAAAAAAACTAACACCTGCGATCGCGGAATGAAACGCTCGCAACGCAGCCCCATTGATGTCTATGGGAAAAAAACGTTACGTTTAAACCTAACACCCTAGCATAAACCCCACGTCTAAACACCCCTAATCTGCAGCACCCGACATCGCCGACACCTACATAATACTATTAACCCCTAATCTTCCGCTCCCGAAATCGCTGCCACCGAAATATAATAACCCCTAATCTGCCGCTCCAGATATTGCCACCACTATAATAAAGTTATTAATCCCTATTCCCCCGTACCCCAACATCGCCCAAACTTACTAAAAAAGATATTAGCCCCTATTCCTCCCCCCTCTGACATCGCTGCCACTAAATAAAGCTATTAACCCCTAAACCTCTGGCCTCCCACATCACTACCACTAAATAAACCTATTAACCCCTAAACCGCCAGCCCCCCACATCACAACAACCTAAATTAAACTATTAACCCCTAAACCTAACCCTTACCCTAACACCCCCTAACTTTAACATAATTAAAATAGAGCTAAATTAAAGTTACAATTATTAACTAAATAATACATATTTAAAACTAAATACATACTTACCTGTTAAATAAAATCTGACGGCTAGATTTAGAGTTTGGCGGCCAAAGGGGTGCGTTAGCTACGCATGCTTTTTTTCTCCCGCACCTTTTAAATACCGCTGGTATTTAGAGTTCACAGAATGGCTGGGTTTTCACTGTGTTAGGCTCCAAAAAGGGAGCGTAGAGCATAATTTAATTTAACTCCACTGCAACTCTAGATACCAGCGGTGCTTACGGACGCGGCCAGCTTCAAAAACGTGCTCTTGCACGATATCCCCATAGAAAACAATGGGGCATTTTGAGCTGAAAAAAACACCTGCAAAAAAGCAGCGTTCAGCTCCTAACGCAGCCCCATTGTTGTCTATGGGGAAACACTTCCTACGTCTGCACCTAACACTCTAACATGTACCCCGAGTCTAAACACCCCTAACCTTACACTTATTAACCCCTAATCTACCGCCCCCGCTATCGCTGACACCTGCATATTTTTTTAACCCCTAATCTGCCGCTCCGTAAACCGCCGCTACCTACATTATCTCTGTGTACCCCTAATCTGCTGCCCCTAACACCGCCGACCCCTATATTATATGTATTAACCCCTAATCTGCCCCCCACAACGTCGCCTCCACCTGCCTACACTTATTAACCCCTAATCTGCCGAGCGGACCGCACCGCTACTATAATAAAGTTATTAACCCCTAATCTGCCTCAATAACCCTATAATAAATAGTATTAACCCCTAATCTGCCCTCCCTAACATTGCTGACACCTAACTTCAAGTATTAACCCCTAATCTGCCGACCGAATCTCGCCGCTACTGTAATAAATGGATTAACCCCTAAAGCTAAGTCTAACCCTAACCCTAACACCCCCCTAAATTAAATATAATTTAAATCTAACAAAATAAATTAACTCTTATTAAATAAATTATTCCTATTTAAAGCTAAATACTTACCTGTAAAATAAACCCTAATATAGCTACAATATAAATTATAATTATATTATAGCTATTTTAGGATTTATATTTATTTTACAGGTAACTTTGTATTTATTTTAACCTTGTACAATAGCTATTAAATAGTTAACAACTATTTAATAGCTAAAATAGTTAAAATAATTACAAAATTACCTG
Source organism: Bombina bombina (assembly GCF_027579735.1). Taxonomy (NCBI): domain Eukaryota; kingdom Metazoa; phylum Chordata; class Amphibia; order Anura; family Bombinatoridae; genus Bombina; species Bombina bombina. The sequence continues at coordinate 137,739,784 of NC_069500.1, forward strand.
TAAAATAAATCCTAACCTGTTACAATTAAACCTAACACTACACTATCAATAAATTAATTAAATACAATATCTACAAATAAATACAATTAAATAAACTAACTAAAGTACAAAAAATAAAAAAGAACTAAGTTACAAAAAATAAAAAAATATTTACAAACATTAGAAAAATATTACAACAATTTTAAACTAATTACACCTACTCTAAGCCCCCCAAAATAAAAAAATGCCCTACCCTATTCTAAATTACAAAAGTTCAAAGCTCTTTTACCTTACCAGCCCTTAAAAGGGCCCTTTGCGGGGCATGCCCCAAAGAATTCAGCTCTTTTGCCTGTAAAAAAAAACATACAATACCCCCCCATATTACAACCCACCACCCACATACCCCTAATCTAACCCAAACCCCCCTTAAATAAACCTAACACTAAGCCCCTGAAGATCTTCCTACCTTGTCTTCACCATGCCAGGTATCACCGATCGTTTCAGGCTCCGAAATCTTCATCCAAGCCCAAGCGGGGGCTAGACATCCATCATCCGACGGCTGAAGAAGTCCAGAAGAGGCTCCAAAGTCTTCATCCTATCTGGGAAGAAGAGTAGATCCGGACCAGCAACCATCTTCTTCCAAGCGGCATCTTCTATCTTCATCCGATGAGGACCGGCTCCATCTTGAAGACCTCCACCGCGGACCCATCTTCTTCTTCCGACGACTTCCCGACGAATGACGGTTCCTTTAAGGGACGTCATCCAAGATGGCGTCCCTCGAATTCCGATTGGCTGATAGGATTCTATCAGCCAATCGGAATAAAGGTAGGAAAATTCTGATTGGCTGATGGAATCAGCCAATCAGAATCAAGTTCAATCCGATTGGCTGATTCAATCAGCCAATCAGATTGAGCTCGCATTCTATTGGCTGTTCCGATCAGCCAATAGAATGCGAGCTCAATCTGATTGGCTGATCCAATCAGCCAATCGGATTGAACTTGAATCTGATTGGCTGATTCCATCCTTGTAATGTTGGGGGGGGTATTGTATGTGTTTTTTTTACAGGCAAAAGAGCTGAATTCTTTGGGGCATGCCCCGCAAAGGGCCCTTTTCAGGGCTGGTAAGGTAAAAGAGCTTTGAACTTTTTTTTTTATTTTAGAATAGGGTAGGGCATTTTTTTATTTTGGGGGGCTTTGTTATTTTATTAGGGGGCTTAGAGTAGGTGTAATTAGTTTAAAATTGTTGTAATATTTTTCTAATGTTTGTAAATATTTTTTTTATTTTTTGTAACTTAGTTCTTTTTTTATTTTTTGTACTTTAGTTAGTTTATTTAATTGTATTTATTTGTAGGTATTGTATTTAATTAATTTATTGATAGTGTAGTGTTAGGCTTAATTGTAGATAATTGTAGGTATTTTATTTAATTAATTTATTGATAGTGTAGTGTTAGGTTTAATTATAGATAATTGTAGGTATTGTATTTAATTAATTTATTGATAGTATAGTGTTAGGCTTAATTGTAACTTAGGTTAGGATTTATTTTACAGGTCATTTTGTAATTATTTTAACTATTTTAGCTATTAAATAGCTATTAACTATTTAATAGCTATTGTACCTGGTTAAAATAAATACAAAGTTGCCTGTAAAATAAATATTAATCCTAAAATAGCTACCATATAATTATAATTTATATTGTAGCTATATTAGGGTTTATTTTACAGGTAAGTATTTAGCTTTAAATAGGAATAATTTATTTAGAGTTAATTTATTTCGTTAGAATAAAATTATATTTAACTTAGGGTGGTGTTAGGGTTAGGGTTAGACTTAGCTTTAGGGGTTAAAAAATTTATTAGAGTAGCGGTGAGCTCCGATCGGCAGATTAGGGGTTAATACTTGAAGTTAGGTGTCGGCGATGTTAGGGAGGGCAGATTAGGGGTTAATACTATTTATTATAGGGTTATTGAGGCGGGAGTGAGGCGGATTAGGGGTTAATAACTTTATTATAGTAGCGGTGCGGTCCGCTCGGCAGATTAGGGGTTAATAAGTGTAGGCAGGTGGAGGCGACGGTGAGGGGGGCAGATTAGGGGTTAATAAATATAATATAGGGGTCGGCGGTGTTAGGGGCAGCAGATTAGGGGTTCATAGGGATAATGTAGGTGGCAGATTAGGGGTTAAAAAATTTTAATCGAGTGGCGGCGATGTGGGGGGACCTCGGTTTAGGGGTACATAGGTAGTTTATGGGTGTTAGTGTACTTTAGAGCACAGTAGTTAAGAGCTGTATAAACCGGCGTTAGCCCAGAAAGCTCTTAACTACTGACTTTTTTCTGCGGCTGGAGTTTTGTCGTTAGATTTCTAACGCTCACTTCAGACACGACTCTAAATACCGGCGTTACGGTATGGAAAAGTCGCGGCTGGAAAGTGAGCGTTACACCCTTTCCTGACTGACTCTAAATACCAGTGGTAGCCCAAAACCAGCGTTAGGAGCCTCTAACGCTGGTTTTGACGGCTACCGCCCAACTCTAAATCTAGGCTTTAGCTTGCTACAATATAACTAATAGTTATATTGTAGCTAGCTTAGGTTTTATTTTTATTTCACAGGTAAAGTTTGTATTTATTTTAACTAGGTAGACTAGTTAGTAAATAGTTATTAACTATTTACTAACTACCTAGTTAAAATAAATACAAACTTACCTGTGAAATAAAAGCTGCCTTACACTAAAACCTAACATTACAAAAATAAAAAAACTACCATTACAAAAAATAAAAAAACACTAAAATTACAAAAAATAAAAAACTTACCATTACAAAAAATAACAAACAAAATTATCCAAAACAATAAAAATTATTCCTATTCTAATACCCTGTTTAAAAAAAAAAAACACCCGAAAATAAAAAAAACCCTAATCTATAATAAACTATCAATGGCCCTTAAAAGGGCCTTTTGTAGGGCATTGTCCTAAAGAAATCAGCTCTTTTTCTGCAAAAGAAAAACTCTGCAAAAGAAAAACTTACACCCCCTAAAAGTATACAAACCCCCAACCCCCTAAACCCACAAAATAACAATAAAGTAAAACCTAATTTACCCATTGCCCTGAAAAGGGCATTTGTATGGGCATTGTCCTTAAAAGGTATTTTCTATTCAGCTCTTTTGCTGCTCATTAAATATAAAAAATTGCTATTCTAAAAAAAAACATACCAAAGTGGGACCTCCGCGCATCGACTGTTCCGCCTCCGCACGGATGAAGAAGATGCCCGATCCCTCGATGGATGAAGATGGAGCCGCCTGGATGAAGATGGAGCCACTGGGATGAAGATCGTTCAAGCTGGAATTCAGCAACTGTGAGTACCTAAAGAGGGGTTAGTGTTTTTTGGGGTGTTTTTTTTTTAGATTATAGTTTGAGCTTGTCTTAAAAGAAAGAAAACAGACAATAAGGTGAGCGCTATATTAATAGCAAATTGAGAAAGTAAAATATGTGATAATGTATAAAAAATGTATATGATACCTAATATATAAGGTGAGCACTAAATGAGATAGTATAAAATGTAATAATTTATGACAACTGTTATACTATATAAGTATATATACTATATATACTATATAAGGACTAAAAGAGACCTAAAGCTTTATTTAAAAATGTAATTGTATTAAAAGAGCTGAATGCCCATTTAAGGGCAAGAAAAATATCTGAACACGCTTGCAAGGGCAATGCCCATACAAATGCCCTTGTAAGGGCAATGGGTAGATTAGTTTTTTTTTAGTTAAGTTTTTTTTATTTTGTGGGTTGGGGGGGGTTTGTAATGTTAGGCGGTGTTTGTTTATATTTTGTAGCAAAAGAGCTGATTTCTTTAAGGTGATGCCCTACAAAAGGCTCTTTTAAGGGTTATTGGTAGTTTATTATAGATCTTTTATATTCTTTTATTTTGGGGTGTTTTATTTATTATTTTGTATAATTTGTTTGTTTGTCCAGTGTTCACATTTTAGTGCAATGGCAATGGTTCAAAGGCTGGGTAAAACCTGACACTAGTTTTGGCAATTGACCTGTAGCAAACCTGCTATAAAATTTCTAAAGATCTTACACGCTTCATATCCATCAGACTTTAGACAATATTTCTTGAACTGACTTCTACTATGAGTGAAGAAATGTATTTAAATGGACAGTACAATCAAAATTAAACAACCATGGTTCAAATAGATCACACAATTTTAAACAAGTTCCTAATCTACTTCTATGATCAAATTTGCATTGTTCTCTTGATATCCTTTGTTCAATAGCAAATCAAGGTACACTAATAGGAGCTTAGGAGTGTCCATGTGTCTATAGCATTCAATCATAGTAGTGTTTGCAACTATGTAAATCATTCTTACTTTATAAAAAACATTGTTGCAAACACTGCTGCCAGATGGCTAAAGACGGATGCAAAACTGATAACAGAAGTAAACTGGAATGTTGTTTAAAATGTCAAGTTCTAGCCAATGCATTTAAGTTGATTTTTTATTTTACTGTTCCTTTAAATGCAACGTTTACATTTCCACGTACAAAAAAAAAAAGCAAGGATTTTGGGCTCATTTAATCAACTCGACATCCTCCTCCTACCCTTAGACCTCTGGACCTAAATTTTGAACCTGTTAAATGAAGAAGGCACAGTGAATGAGATTTTCAGTTGTGTGGTGATAGCAGAGTTTATTTCTAATTAAGGGCTAGATTATGAGTGGAAAGTTATTTTGCACTCCCACTCGCATGTTAACTTCACTAGACGAAGGCTTTTTGCGCATGCCAGGTGGCACTTGTATTACAAGTTGTAAGTAAAAAGTTTGTGCGCGAACGAACACCAGACTTGCACAAAGAGTTGCACTTTGAATATCACTACCGTGTTAAAGTGTTTTCCCATAGACTTTAATGGAGAGAAAAAGCTGCAAAACAAATCTAAAATCCATATTCAAGTGCTAACCCAGCCGTGTTTATTCAAGTGTGCTGAACTCCACAGGAATTATGAATATTTGACATTCCAATGTTCTTCACATAGAAGAATATGTTCTATTTATTATTATTATTATATATATGATGATTTTGGTGAAATACATATCTATACACACATATATATGTGTATATATATATATATATATATATATATATATATATACACACAGGTATACAGTATATAATATAGGTAAATATATATACAGATAAATAAATAGGAATATGGTAAATGGAAACAAAAGATGAACCATAAAAGAGCACTCACTTGCAAAAGTTACAATAGATAGAAAAAAAAATGACAACAATAATATATATTAAAAATTAACTTTTAATAAGTATATATATAAAATATTGGAGGTAATATCAAAGAAAAGAAAAAAGAAACATCAAACACATATATAAATAAAAAACTGCATGGTGTAACATGTGTATACTGGTTATAAAAAATACTGACAGAACAATCAGTTATACTAAATATGGAGCAACTCCAAAGGCAATAATACTTAAACCAAGAGGGAAAAATTCTGATTCTATGTGGTCAATTTATCAAAGCGTGAGCGGACATGATACGATCTAGAATATCATGTCCGCCGCACATCGATAAATGCACAAGCAGTGAACTGCTTGTGCAATGCCGCCCCCTGCAGATTTGCTAGCAAGGGGTGTCAATCAGCCCGATCGTATATGATCGGGCAGATTGAAGACCGCAGCCTCAGAGGCAGCAGACAAGTTATGGAGCAGTAGTCTTTAGACCGCTGCTTCATAACTACTGTTTCCGGCGAGCCTGAAGGATAATTCGGCCCCTTGATCTGATAAATAGGGACACAATCCCAAGTATATAACAAGTGCCAACCCCCTTAGTTATAAAAGGATGAGTAGTATTAACGTATTAGTAACTAGTCATATGTGGAACATTTTTCACACATATGGTAGAGCAGAGTAACAGTTGCCTGTTAAAAATAAGCTTTTAATTAGTATCTATTTAAAATACTGGTGATGGTACCAAAAGACAAACAAACAAACACACACGCACATATAGGTTAAAGGAAGTGAATAATGTAACCTGAGTATACTGTGTATATGAGATACCATTCAATTATGCAAATGGTTATACTGAATGTGAGTCTGGGCACACAAACCCAAAAGCAAAAATTAATATAACAAATAAACTAAAAGGGAAGAAACATGTTTTCATCTGATCAGTAAGTATTCAGTGTATCTTTATGTTAAAGCCCTTAGCAGGTATTTTTTTAATAACACCTGAAACCTCATGTCTTTGAGCCTTTATAACCTTTTAATGTATTTTTTTTAAATATTTTTTATCAGACATTTTTAATATGAGGGCAACTGTACAGTTAAATATCTTTTTAAGTAAGATTTTTTTTTCCATAGCTTTATTAGGCATAAATCAGTACAAAAAGAATACAAATAAAACAATCAGCATAAGAACAGACTTTAAACAATTCTCAAATATAAAATACAAGGGTATTCATAATACAAAGCTGGCACAAGATTTTGACATAGGAACAATTACCAACCAATAGGTTACTCTCATTCTTACATCTGAGTTAAAGAGAGATATCTCAAGAGATAGGGTAATGTCCCTTAAATTGTGTTCCAAAATGAAATCTAGTATATCAAAATTAATTGGGGGATGTCACAAAAGTCTTTAGCTATGTATGTTCCTAATGTCTCAATCTATCATTGAGTCCTAATATAGAAGCAATTAGTCCCTAACAAGTTTACTAAGTAAGGGACATCAAGTTCAAATTAACAGCAAAAATTGGAAAAGAACAGGCAGTAGGATATAGAAAAGAAAAAAAAAAAGAAGAAAGAAGGGAGAAGAAAAAAAAAAAAAAGAGGGGGTAGGGGAAAAGGAAGTGTAGGAGAAATCTCAGAAGGATAATGGATCCACCATAGGAACAGAAAGACAATAATAAGTATTTTGGCGTCTAAGGAGGTTTAAGGAACCACCTATTCCAGATCGTCCAATACTTGTCAATACGGTCAGTTGTGTTGTAGAAACCTCTCTCCATAGACGCTAGATAGTCTATGAGTTGAGTGGTCTGAGCTAGAGTTGGAGCTTCAAGTTTTTTCCATGACCTGGCTATGCACACCTTGGTTGCAATAAGAATTGCAACTCCAAGGATTTGTTGGGGTTTTTGTAGTTCCCTAAGACCAATATGCCGAAGGGCTAAAGCTGGGGATGTAGGCAATATAATACCCAAGTCAGAAAGCAGTAAAAAAGTCTCTCTCCACAGGGGAGCGATTTTTGGGCAAGACCACCAGATATGTTGATCTGTGCCCTGTTGGCCACATTCCCTCCAGCATTGCGGAGAGGCTGTAGGGTATATCTTAGACAACTTATAGGGGGTTAAATACCACTTTAAGAGGACCTTGAAATAGGTTTCAAGGAAAGTTATGCAGTGTATAGCTGATTTAGTGATCATTGTCGCATGCTCCACTTCCACCGGGGTGATTTGAGCGTCTATTTCACATCCCCACGCCTTTATCTGCCAGGGTATGATTTTGCTGTAGTCACTAAGAAGTAGCAGATGATGATTTGTAAGTGGTTTTATAGACTTAGTCCCTGCTTGCCATCGTTTCTCCCAAGTAGTACTTTCTCTCAATTGTGTCTTGGGGAAACCCCAAGCCTGACAATACTCTAGTAATCTATAACTTTCAAACATTAACCACCGCGGAGCGTCTTTCACCTGCGCAATTATTTGTTTAGTTGTTGATAGCCTCTTCTGGGTATAGAGGTCCCCAACACAGATAAAATTCCATGATAGCCAGTCCTGTCTATGTATGTCTGGAAGACCCGTCATCAATCCCTGAAGACTATGAATAGGTGAGGTAGGGGGTGCCAGTCCTTTGTGATGTCTAAGTCTATGCCATGTCCGGCAATTGTCTAGAATTATTTTATTCGTAAGCTCTACATCAAGGAGCCTATGCTTAGGAATCCATATTAGGTCTTTTAGAAGAAATTTTCTAGGGATAACCTCAGTCTCAAGCAAAAACCATGCCGGTTTCTCTTTCTCATTGCTCCAGGCTGCAATGTGAGTTAGCCTGGCTGCGTCATGGTATAAATATATATTGGGAAAAGCTATACCTCCTTTATTTATCGGTAGTTGAAGAATGCGGCTCGCCACCCTCGGAATCTTTCCTCTCCAAACATAGTTGATGAATATGGACTGAATCTGAGATAGATAGATTTTTGGTATCGTATAGGGTATGCACCTAAATAGATACAGGATTTTTGGAAGGATAGCCATTTTAAGAGTAGAAATACGTCCCATCCAAGAGATTTCTCTGTAATCCCACCTCTGTAGAAGGTTTTTTATTTCAGCGATCAGTGGCTCAAAATTGTATTTAATAACCTTATTTATATCAGGACCGAGAAGTACACCTAGATGTTTGATTAGGTCTGTGTGCCAGGTAAAAGAGAAGCGGGTCTTAAGTGTGGCAAGGAGCCTGGGATCAAGATTAATTGCTAGGGCTTCAGTTTTAAGAATGTTTACTTTGTAGAGACTGAGAACCCCATAGGATTCTAAGGTCCTAAAAACTTCCGGAATTGAAGAACTCGGGTTAGTTACCAGAATGGTCAGATCGTCGGCAAAGAGGGCGATTTTCTCTAATCGCTCACCTATCTTGACTCCCTCTATGCCTTGAGAATGCCTGATCTCTTGGGCTAGAGGTTCCATAACCATAGCAAAAATCAGAGGCGAAAGGGGGCAGCCTTGCCGGGTGCAATTAGTAATGGAAAAGGTTCTAGATCTAAAACCTACTCCTCTGACCGTTGCAAATGGTGCAGTATATAACGCCTGAACCATGCCAACGAATTGTGGAGGAAAGCCAAAAGATTTAAGCACCTGCCAGATATAATCCCATCGGACCCTGTCAAATGCCTTTTCTGCATCTAAAGACAGGGCCACGATGGGAACCTCCTGGTGAGCTGACTCGGAGAACACCTGTAGAAGTTTACGAGTATTGTCAGGACCTTGCCTACCAGAGGTAAAGCCAACTTGGTCTATTTGTATGATATCCGGGAGTAGGTGAACAATCCTGTTGGCTAAGAGCTTAGAGTACATCTTGACATCTAAATTTATCAATGAGATAGGTCTATAATTGGCACAATAGAGGGGATCCTTTCCTGGTTTGGGAATCGCGATGATAGATGCTTCCAAGAACTCTCTTGAGAAGCTTCCTGCCTCGGCCACCTCATTAAAGAAGGGGTAGAGTAGGGATGATAGGTGTTGTTTAAACATTTTATAAAAAGAGCCCGTAAAACCGTCAGGTCCTGGGGACTTATTCGGTTTGAGTTGGGTAATGACATTACAGATTTCTTTAGTAGAGAACGGGTGCAGGAGTGAATTCCTTGCATCTTCTGTGAGTGTAGGGAGCTTAAGGGAATCTAAAAACTCCTGTATCCTATCGATAGAGGGAGTGTCCAGGTTTTCTGCTTCCGAGAGATTATAGAGTTGATAGTAATAGTCAGCGAAAGCATTTCCAATATCTTCGGAAGCTAAAATTCTAGAGCCGTTGATCTCTAGAGCTTGGACCCTAGAGTGAGCAGTTCTTGCATTAAGTTTTCGAGCTAAAAGCTCATTTGCCTTGTTACCTTTATGGTACATTACTTGCTTAAATTTTGCTAGATTGGCTTTGATTCTGTCATGCTCTAGTTGGAGGACTTGTCTTCTTAGGGCACTGATTTCATCAGAGATTGGGATAGTAGGATTATCCTTGTTGATTTTCTCCATGTCCCTCAGTTTCGCGGCCAGCTGGCCCAAAGGGCCTCCTCTGTTCTTCCGGACTCTAGCCGATTCAGAGATGCAAAACCCCCTTATATATGCCTTAAATGCCCCCCACAAAATTTGGAAGGAAGTTTGGCCCGGTATATTAAACTGTATGTAGTCATTAATCGCTTTTGTGAGTGAGTCCTTAAATCCTGGTTCTTCCCAAAGGAAATTCGGGAACCTCCAAGAATGTCCCCCCTTGCGAGCTCCTGATGGAAAAATGTCAAAAGAAACCGCATCATGGTCTGACCATGTACAGATATGTATTTGTGAATTTGTGACCTCATGTGATAACCAAAAGTTATCTAATAGTGTAATGATTTAAATATGGAAAAATAAAGGTTTTGTTGCTCTTTTCTTAAAATAAGCAAGAGAAAATGATTTATTAAACTTACTTATTTAAGGTGAGTCATTAATTTTGTAATTGATAGAATATTATGAAACTTCACTAAGGTATGAATATATAAATATTCAGGAAATATTATGAGTAACTGAGTTTTAAGTTCAGAGAGAGTCATATGTGTTACAAAATTATGCAACAGTAAATGCTGATTAAAGCAGATAAAGCAAAGCAAAGGATTAGACTGCTTGATAAAGTAAAGGTAATTTCTTCACGCACTCACACTTTCATGCAATAAAATATATACACAGTCCAGACATACTAGCTTGAATACCAAACCGCAATCTACTGAGTCAGATGAGAATCACAATAAAGGTTATAGGAATCTCCAATAACAAACAATGGTGTCTAAGGTTTAACCTTTATGAATGAATAAATTGTAGCGTGGAGAGCGGTACTTATCTTAACAGTAGCGGTGGTATGAAGCGTGGGGAGCGGTAATGCCTTTTGGATATACAGGTTGAGAGGTAAGTTGCAGCTCTTAGGTTCAGCGTCTGTTTGGTGTGAGCGCGACTTCGGCGTGGTGAAAGAAGTTCCGTTTGGCGGATGAATCCGGAAGATGGTCCCGGTCAGGATAGAGGCAAAAGTAGATACCCAGCGGGTATCGAAGGCGATGTAAAAGACCTGAAGGTTATGCAACAAATGCACAATGTGGTAGTAGCTCCTCAGAGGAGCAAGGAGAAGTGAGAAACAACTTCAATTTTCAGGCCCTGATTAATGGGTAAGCACTTCCTTAAATAGGAAGGAAGTGCTAATGCAGGGTTTAGATTTAAAGGGATATCACATGCCCCCCTCCTCAAGGAATCACCCCTGGGGATTCTGCGTGAGGTTTAAGTGGATATTTCTTATGGAAGAACTTGATCAATCGGGGCGAATGGACTTCGGAATGAATGAGCCAGGAGTTTTCCTCAGGGCCGTAACCTTTCCATTTAATGAGATATTCCAGTTTATTTCTGTGTATCCTAGAATCCAGTATGGATTCAACCTCGAATTCTTCTTGATGATCAACCATCACAGGTGGTGGCGGAATAGAAGAAGGATGGTTTTTGGTTGGGAATGGTTTCAACAATGAGATATGGAAAGAAGGATGTATTTTGTAGTCTTTTGGCAGTTTAAGTCTAACCACATTGGAATTTATCACATGTTCTATTGGAAATGGACCCAAGAATTGATTCGCAAGTTTCTTGCTAGGAACTTTGAGTTTAAGATTTTTTGTTGAGAGAAGTACTAAGTCCCCAACCTTATAATCAGGACCCTTACGATGTTTTAAGTCATAATATGATTTTTGATATTGCTTGGCTTCATGTAGATGTCTTTTCAGGACAATTAACCTTTCGTGGAGGTTAGATGTAAATTCAGTTGCTGTAGGAGAGTTTACAGATTTGTTAGAAAGAGATATAGTGTTTGGGTGGTAACCATATGTTGCAAAAAAGGGGGAAGTTTTGATAGAAGTATTTATGGAATTGTTATATGTGAATTCGGCCATGGGAAGATAAACTGTCCAATCATCTTGGAGATGTGATATGTAACATCGTAAGAATTGTTCTATGGTCTGATTAAGTCTCTCTGTGAGTCCATTAGTCTGGGGATGGAAAGCAGTGGTATAAAGGTGGTCAATCTTTAGCAATTTACACAGAGATCTCCAGAAGGATGAGGTAAATTGCGTTCCCCTATCTGTAATTATGTTGGAGGGTAAACCATGTAGTCTGACTATATGATCGATAAATACCTTAGCCGTAGTCATAGCTGAGGGTAATCCCTTAAGTGGGATAAAATGAGCTAGTCTGGTTAAATGGTCAATTATTACCATGATAGTATTATATTGTTGAGTGAGTGGGAGTTCAACAATAAAATCCATGGCTATGGTACTCCATGGTTTATCTGGGATAGGCAGAGGTGTAAGTAGACCAATTGGTCTCTTATGAACTAATTTATTTCGGGCACAATTTTCACATCCTGATACATAGTCATATATATATTTGTTCATGCCAGGCCACCAGAAATTACGTCGGGTTAGTTCAATGGTCTTTTTAATTCCAGGATGACCAGACATTGTATCATCATGAGTGTGTGTGAGTATTGATGATCTCATGCTCTTGGGAATATACAATTGACTGTTATGATAGTACAATCCAGATTGAGAGTCTTTAACACAAGTTTGGTGGGGTATTGAATCTTGTTTTAAAGCCTTGTGAACCTCTTGTTCTATAGGGGTCAGGACGCCTATGATTTTTTCAGGAGGGATAGTAAAATTAGGTGGTTCATGAGTTAAGCTTTCGTTTATACGTGATAAAGCATCAGCCTTAGTATTTTGACTGCCTGGTTTGTAGGTAATTATAAAGTTAAAACGGTCTAAAAATAGAGACCATCTCGCTTGTCTGGCTGTCAAAGTCTTGTTCTTTTTTAAATATTCAAGATTCTTATGGTCAGTAAAAATAATGAATGGAAGTTTAGATCCTTCTAGGAGGTGTCTCCATTGTTCAAGGGCACTCTTTATTGCTAACAATTCTTTGTCCCCCACACTATAATTACTTTCTGCACTAGTTAAGGTTCTTGAATAAAATGCAATGGGGTGAATTTCCCCATTCTCAACTTGTTGTTGGGAGAGTACTGCTCCTATGCCAGTATTAGAGGCATCTGCTTCAAGTTGGAATTGTAGATCAAAGTTGGGTAGTGATAAGATTGGTGCTGTAGAAAATAACTCTTTAAGTTTTTCGAAGGTTTCTTGAGCTTTTTGAGACCATTTAAATTTTTGATTAACACTAGTCAGTTGTGTCAGTGGTCTTACTATTGAAGAAAAGTTTTTAATAAACTTTCGATAAAAATTAGCGAAACCGATAAAGCGTTGTAACGCTTTTACAGTAGTGGGAGCTGGCCAATCTTTAATGGCAGACACTTTGTCAGGATCCATTTGTACATGGTTAGGAGTTATTATATAACCTAAAAATTTTATCTTAGAGACATGGAATACACATTTTTTAATTTAGCATATAATTTGTGCTCCTTGAGACGGGTGAGTACCCATCTTACATGCTTTTCGTGATCAGAGGGTGTTTTGGAGTATATTAGAATATCATCTAAGTAAATTATAACACAGATGTCCATAAGGTCGTGGAATATTTCATTAATAAAATGCTGGAATGTTGCAGGAGCATTGCTTAAGCCGAAGGGCATTACATTATATTGAAAGAGCCCATAACGGGTTCTAAAAGCGGTTTTCCACTCATGACCTTCTTTCATACGGATAAGATTGTAAGCCCCCTTAAGATCAAGTTTTGAATAAATTGTAGCTTCGTTTAAACGTTCCAATAATTCGGGTATGAGGGGTAGAGGATATCTGTTTTTAACAGTAATTTCGTTTAAAGCTCTATAATCAATAATGGGTCTTATTGTACCGTCCTTATTGCGTACTAGGAACATTCCAGCAGCAGCTGGAGATGTTGAGTGGGATATAAAACCTTTTCGGAGATTGTCGTCTAAATAGGAACGTAAGTAAGTAAGTTCCTCTTGTGAAAGTGGGTATATTTTTCCGTGAGGAATTTGAGAGCCCGGTATCAGATCAATTGGACAATCAAACTCCCTATGAGGGGGGAGGTTTTCTGCCTCTTTTAGATCAAACACCTCTGCCAGATCCTGATAAATTTCTGGTAGTTCAGATTCAATAGCAGAGATTAACTGATATGGATAACATGTTTTTAAACAGAATGGTGATGCTAATGATACCTGTGGAGTGGACCAGTCAATGCTGGGGTTATGTTTTTTTAACCATGAAAAGCCAAAAATAAGTGTATGCATGTGGATGGAAATTAAGTCAAAAGTAAGATATTCAGTATGTCCATTGTCAGTTGTCACTAGTAAAGGTATTGTTTGATGAGTAATGGGACCATGTTGTATGAGGGAACCATCAATAAGTTTAACTGAGACTGGTTGTGCCTTGCAAACAGTAGGAATTTTATTTAAATCAACAAAAGATATATCGATATAATTTCCTGCTGCCCCAGAATCGATCAATGCATTAGACTGCACGTTTTTCTGATCCCACTGTAAAGAAAGGTTAAGAGTCAATTGAGGGTTTTGAGTGAAGTATAAAATATTATGTTTTGAATGAATCTTACCCTTCTTTTGCTTTTGAAGAATTGGGCAATTATTAACTGAGTGTTCTTTTTGCCCACAATATAAGCATAGATTCTCAGATCTGCGTCTGGCCTTTTCTTCAGGTGTTAAAGGTCCTTTTATGGCTCCAATCTCCATTGGGGTCTGATTAGAATTACCCTTTTCCTGGTTGGGTGTGTAAAGATACGGACGTCTAGGTGGTACGTCACAGGTAGCTCTCTCAGCCTTCCTTTCACGTATTCGCCGATCCAGGGTAGTACTTAATTTCATCAGTCCATTCAGGGTTTCGGGCATCTCTAAACGGGACAACTCATCTTTTAACAATTCTGAAAGGCCCAGTCTGAACTGGTTCTTCAAACTAATTTCATTCCATTTAGAATCATCTATCCACATTTGGAATTCAGTAATATAATCTTCTATATTCCTCTTACCCTGTTTTAGGGATCTCAGTTTCGTTTCTGCCGTCATCTGTGAATGAGAGTCCTCATATAAGGATGTCATAGCTAAAAAAAATTCTTCCAAGGAATCTAAGATTGGATGGTTATTCTCAAAATATCTATTAGCCCATGAGCGAGGCTCCCCCTGGAGGAAGGAGATGGTAGTACAAACCTTGATTCTCTCAGAGTGATAAGTTTTAGGCCTTAATGAAAAAAGTAATTTGCAAGCATTTTTAAAGTCTCTATATTCACTTCGTTTACCAGAAAAGGGTTGAGGATAGTTAATGTGAGGTTCAGGGACTTCTGAGCTCTTGGCTGGTAAACATTCTTTTACTAGAGTTTTAAGTGCTTTATTTTCTGATTGTACCTCAGTTAAGGCCCTGGCTAGATATTCTAATTTTTGATGGATGTTGGTGAATTCATTTTTTATTTCACTAGGATCCATCCTATATTTTACAGGTTATAACCTTATAGGCCTGAAAATTCTGTGATAACCAAAAGTTATCTAATAGTGTAATGATTTAAATATGGAAAAATAAAGGTTTTGTTGCTCTTTTCTTAAAATAAGCAAGAGAAAATGATTTATTAAACTTACTTATTTAAGGTGAGTCATTAATTTTGTAATTGATAGAATATTATGAAACTTCACTAAGGTATGAATATATAAATATTCAGGAAATATTATGAGTAACTGAGTTTTAAGTTCAGAGAGAGTCATATGTGTTACAAAATTATGCAACAGTAAATGCTGATTAAAGCAGATAAAGCAAAGCAAAGGATTAGACTGCTTGATAAAGTAAAGGTAATTTCTTCACGCACTCACACTTTCATGCAATAAAATATATACACAGTCCAGACATACTAGCTTGAATACCAAACCGCAATCTACTGAGTCAGATGAGAATCACAATAAAGGTTATAGGAATCTCCAATAACAAACAATGGTGTCTAAGGTTTAACCTTTATGAATGAATAAATTGTAGCGTGGAGAGCGGTACTTATCTTAACAGTAGCGGTGGTATGAAGCGTGGGGAGCGGTAATGCCTTTTGGATATACAGGTTGAGAGGTAAGTTGCAGCTCTTAGGTTCAGCGTCTGTTTGGTGTGAGCGCGACTTCGGCGTGGTGAAAGAAGTTCCGTTTGGCGGATGAATCCGGAAGATGGTCCCGGTCAGGATAGAGGCAAAAGTAGATACCCAGCGGGTATCGAAGGCGATGTAAAAGACCTGAAGGTTATGCAACAAATGCACAATGTGGTAGTAGCTCCTCAGAGGAGCAAGGAGAAGTGAGAAACAACTTCAATTTTCAGGCCCTGATTAATGGGTAAGCACTTCCTTAAATAGGAAGGAAGTGCTAATGCAGGGTTTAGATTTAAAGGGATATCACACCTCATTAAGAAGCCTAGAATCAACTAGAAAATAATCCAGTCTGGAATAGGATTTATGCGGATTGGAGAAAAAAGTGAAATCTTTGTCCTCAGGATGGCATATTCGCCAGACATCATATAATTCGTGTCTAGCAGATAGAGATCTAAATTTGATCGCTGTAGAACTAGTGTAGGGATCAATGGATTTACCAGTTACAATTTTTTTATCTAATTTAGGGTCCCAAATGACATTAAAATCACCTCCAACTACAATATGACCTTGTCTCACTGATTTTGCTAGATTAAGGACTTTGGCTAGAAAATGTAGTTGTTGTTGATTTGGGGCATATAGATTAACTAAGGTAAAGAGGGTACCATTAAGTTTACACACACAAATAATGAATCTACCACCAGGGTCCCTATCTAGGTATATTTGTTCAAACTGGAGGTCTTTATGTAGGAGTATTGCAACTCCTCTTGTCTTATCGGTAAGAGAGGCCGTAATCAGGCATGGGTATAGAGTCGATCTGTATGGTTGGGGCCTATCTATAGTCCAATGAGTTTCCTGAATAAATAGGACGTGCCCCTTTAATTTTTTGCCATATGTTGTTAAAATACTACATTTCTCAGGAGAATTTAAGCCCTTAGCATTTAAAGTAAGGAATCGTATGGAGGTCTCCATTATGAAGAATGGGGCAAGGGAGAAGAGAAACCGGGAGAGAAAAGGGAAAAAAAGAGAAAAAAAAAAAGGGATAAAAGTGAAAAGACTAAACTAGAAAAAGCATATAAAAAGGAGATTGAAAATATAAGGAAATATAATGTATGGATTCTTAGGGTTCAGATGAACCAAAGAGTAGCAGTATTCTAAGAAGCGTAGGGATTCTAATTGATCCACAAGTTTACATCCGTAAACTTAGGTATTATTGAGGGGGGGGGGTAGGTGAGGCCAGATGGAGTAAAAGAAAAAGGCCTCAGGATGAGATAGCAGATAATGTGCAGACGGTGAGTTGAAAACAAATATTAATTTATGTGTGTTTGTAACTAGTATATTAGGTATAGCTAAAGTAGGAGAGCCAATGCCCTCCCTTAAATGATAAATAAGTGAGATCCATTGGGGGGGGGTTAGAGGGGCAGGGATTCTTTTAAATCTAACAGGGTGTCTTGGGAGACCAAGGGAAATATCCTAAATGTGATCATATGCTTGCTTATGAAACCTATGTGTCTATGCTGAATCTATGTGAAAAGTCTATGTCAAATAGGTAACATTTAATAATAAGAGCATAGACACTAAACAGTGGTGTGGTTAGTGGCAGTTTATTGGCCTGAAGTAGGGCATGACCTGTGAAAAGAGTATGATTTTGCAGTTGTCACTGAGCTAAATGTCCCTAGGAAGTCTGATGGTGTCCTAATACATATAAGAAAAGTGACTTTGAACCTTATCTTTAAAGGACAAGATAAAAGTGAGCAAAAGTGCATTTGAACAACAAAGTCTAAAAACATAATACTCAAATGATTTGGTCTCAAAGCCAGGGCTAATAGCCTTCCAACAGTTAAACACCAGGCTATATGCACCATCTACTCCGGCAAGGGGACCAAAACATAGAATTCAAAACTATCTATCTACAATCTAACAAGTGAAGCATTTAAAACATTACATAAACAAACAAAACCTGAAACAAGCTTGTAAGTGCTATATGAACATTGAGTGTGCACCTTAACCATAAATAGGTATAACAAGTGACTCAGGACCAAACTTTGTGATATAAGTGATAATATATAGGCAAATCTATAAATTCCTGGTGAGGAACAAATATCTATGTTTATACTTAAGTTACAGAGGCTTATTCTAAAGTAATCTAGTGTGGTATGTGTAAGAAAAAGTGGGTATCTAGATAGTGCATAATCTCGGCAGCATCTAGCTATTGGGTCCGCCTTGGAGCTGGACACAACAACATCACATATGAGGCATAACAAGCCAGAGGGGCTACATATAAGGCCACATGTCGCTGTATCTATATCCAGAAGCAAAGCCAAAACCATGGCTATCCAAAAATTTATAGACAAAGGATGAAAACTGTGACAATGGGGCATATGAATTACACTTTGAGAGAATCTGAGAAATTTGAACAGCTTGGTAAACTAAAGACTAACAGTAAACAGACACATCTCAGGACTCACACAATGGGTCCCCAGTAGGTTACCTTCAAAGCCAGAATTTTAAATCCTCTCTTGGGGCAATTATGGCCACCTTAATAAGGACCCAGTTGACATATGTTATAAAAATTGGCAAGGAAAGCAAGTCTTAGGTTCATCCATTGTGAGTCAGCAATATTATACAGAAAAACATATAATATACTCATTGCAAAAACAAATTTAAGAACAATACATTATAACACTTTACAAAGAACTGTGCACAAAAAAAATAAAAAAACTATAAAGAGTGAACCAAGAAAATACATTCTTCCCCAAAGTCTCCCAAAGCATAAGTGAGCACTATACAGAAATGGTCCTGCAACAAATGTCGCAGGGTAACCTCCATGCACCATCCCCTCCGGCAAGGGGACCAAAACATAAATTTTAAGGCTGTCTGTCGAGAATCTGACAAGTAAAACATTTAAAATGTTACATAAACATACCTGAGACCAACTTATGTGTGCTATCTAGACATTGAGTGTGTACATTAACCATATATAAGTAGAACAAGTGACTCAGGACCGGGACTTTGTAGTATAAGTGAAAATATATAGGCAGAACTATAGGTTCCCGGTAAAAAAAGTGGGTATCTAGGTAGTGCATAATCTCGGCAGCATCTAGCTATTGGGTCCACCCCGGAGCCAGATACAACACCATCACATATGAGGTATAGCAAGCCAGAAGAGCTGAATATTATACCACTTGTTACTATATCTAGATCCAAAAGCAGAGCCAAAAACCACAGCTATCCAAAAGTTATAAATAAAGGAAAATAACTGTGACAGTGGAGCATATAAATTACAATTTAAAAGGATCTAAGAAATTTAAACAACTTGATGGACAAAAAAAAAAAAAAAACTAACAATAAACAGACATATCTCAGAACTCGCACAATGGGTCCCCAGTGAGTTACTTTCAGAGCCAGAACTTTACCTCCTCTCTCGAGGAAGTTATAGCCACCTTAGTAAGAACCCAATTGGCATATGTTGTAAAAACTGGCAGGGGAAGCAAATCCTAGGTTCATCCACTGTGAGTCAACAGTATTATACAGAAAAACATATAATATACTTATTGCATAAACAAATTTAAAAATAATACATTATAGCACTCTACAAAAAAAACTGTGTATCGGAATGAAAAAAGAAAAATATAAAGATTAAACCAAGATAATACATTCTTTCCCAAAGTCTCCCACAACATAAGTAGATAGTATACAGGAATGGTTTTGCAGCAGGTGTCGCAAAAATGACTTCCAAGGAGGCAATTGCAAAAAGAATCGTCACTAAAATAGTCCTGGAAAAAGAAAAACATACACGGCAAAGTGCAACAGTTAGAGTAGATACTTATCGGATTATCCTGGAGAGGAGTCCCTTAAAGCTGAATTCCTTTTACTGGACTGAGGACGTTGAGGAAGGGGATTCCATTGGTCAGCTGTAGGCCTTAGCTGTGAGGGCCTGGAAGGAGAGTGGGCAGCATGATTGTCTGCTTGGTCCCATTTTTTCAAAAGATCTTCACCTATCGCTGGGGAGTCCACTGTAACCAGAGATCCCTCTCGATGGATGATGAGTTTAGTTGGATAACCCCATCTGTACTTTAAGCCTCTTGAACGGAGGGATTGGGTAAGCTGGCGAAAGGTGCTCCTTTTCCGAAGGGTAAACTGTGATAAATCTGGGAATACTTGTATCTGTCTCAAATGCTCAGAAAGTTGAGGTTTGGAAAAAGCTGCCCTCATGAGTTGCTCTTTGTAAGTAAAGAAGTGGAACCTTGCAATTACATCTCTGGGCTTGTCTTTGGGGGCATTCCTGCCCCTGGGGATCCTATGGACTCTGTCAATTAGCATATCATTTGGATCTGAGGGGGGTGCTAATGAGACACAGAATTTCTTGACAAATGTCTCTAAGTCAGGCTGTAGGATCTCCTCAATAATGCCTCTAATTCTAACATTGTTGCGGCGTGACCTATCCTCTAGGTCCGCCACTTTCTGTTCTATTTCTGAGACATAATCTGCAAGGTTTTGAGAGTGGGTAATTATATTCTGCTGTTCAATCGCCAAGTCCTCCTGTTTGCGCTCGAGCGCTTCAGTCCTCTCTCTTATTTCTGCGAGGTCTTTTTTGAGGTCTACAACTGAGGATTTAATGGTAGATGTCAAGTTATCCTGCAGGTCATTTAACCTCTTAGATAGAGTATCCACTATATCTGACCTGGTTGTAAGTTCCATTTCTTCCTCCTGTTGTTGGGATATGGAGGAGTTAGTACTATCAGAACCCTCTTGACATGAGTGAGGCGATGTAGGGCCCCTAGTAGCAGTTGAATCCTTAGGTTTGAAATGATCAGCAACAGAGTTTTTAGACCTAGTTGATGTCTTATTTTTGTTTTTGAGGACCTGAGACATTGCTGGCATGGTTAGCTAGTCTTTATATTTACCCAAAGGAGGCAGTGGGGATAGGGGCAAATAAAGGTATAAGCTTAGTTACTGGATCTCAGTTTGTAGTTCAGTGTAAGCAGCTAGCACAGGGAGGGCATCTGGCCACTAACCCCCCCTACCCCTGCATTTTATTAGTGGGTAACATGTAAAATCTCAATGGAGATAGCTGTAGTAAAAATTGCAGAGATTGGAGAGATGAGTAGACAGGTATTATAGTCAGCTCTTCAGGGCCTTTTTGCTAGAACTGTAAGAGGTTTGACTAGGCCTACTTGCAGGGATAAAAATGGAGACAGGCAATAGTATTGTTTCTCTTTCCACACAATTGAAAAGTTCAAACCCACACTAAAATAAAGTAGCACACCGCACTCTATGTCACTTAAACTGTATAAGTGACCTCCAAATGTCTTATAGTGTGTTGAGAAAAGGTAAAAGCACTGAAGCTGAATTCCCCTTACAAGGACCAGGGTGGAGTAATATTCCTAGCCTGCCACATGGGTTTCCTCCAGGCCCTCTCACTTTAAGTTCGAATTAGGGGCTAAGGATCGCCTGTTCTAAGTCTAAAGGAGGTCTAGCAGTATAGTGGCACCTCCGGTTAAGTAGACTTACTGTTTAGTTTTGTTGAGGGTTAGAGTCGGCCAGTCACGAGTTCCGGCGTAGGCCGCAGCCGCGGTGTTTCCTAGAGGAGCCTCCGGTACCCCTTTCAGGTCCACCTCGATCTCCCAAAGTTGTGCTCAATTTGGCCGGAAAAACTCTCTAGATGATCCCCTCGAATAGCCCAGAATGGCTATGGGCAAATCCGCCCAAGTTTAAGCAGAGAACCAGCACTTTAGCCTTTAAATGCAGCAGAGCTCAGTCTCCACACGTCTGCACAGCTCAGCCATCAGCTCCGCCCCCGTTAAATATCTTTTTGATGTGTTTTGTGCAACTTTTGTGTTTCGCATAACAGTTAACCAGAGCTCAGGAAGTTAAATTCCATGACACTCAAGCAAAAGCGTTTACTTTTAACCCGTAATACGCACGCTATTTCCGTCATGTACAAAGAAAAGAAATACCCTATGGGGCCGATTTATCATCAGTCTGTCCGACATGATCCGCTCAGTGGATCAGGTCCGACAGACATTGATGAATGCCGACAGCATACGCTGTCTGCATTTATCATTGCACAAGCAGTTCTTGTGAACTGCTTGTGCAATGCCGCCCCCTGCAGATTCGCGGCTGCTAGTGGGGGGTGTCAATCAACCCGATCGTATAGGATCAAGCAGATTGATGTCCGCAGCCTCAGAGCAGGCAGACCAGTTATGGAGCAGCGGTCTTGAAACCACTGCTTCATAACTGCTGTTTCTGGCGAGCCTGAATGCTCGCGCAGAAACAGGGGCATCAAGCTCCGTTCAGAGCCTATATCTCATGCATGCTACAGTTAGCTCGCCGCTCATTATCTAGCCCCAAAAGTTAAAAATATATAAGGAATTCATAATGGTTTATATAACTTATGTTTGAATAAAGAATGCCATAAATTAAGTGTAATTTTAACATACAAAAACATTTTCACTGGATTTTAAAACATGCATCTCATTTCTAACTATTCACTTACTTACAGCTACTTATGTAAAAAAAAAAGTTATATATATATAGTTTAAACAGTATTTCAAATATTCAACATTTAGTAATGAAAAACAATTGGTCTTGTACCTCTTGTGTATGTAAGAAAAGAAGGAAGAAACAAAGGAAGGGTCCTACCCTGCAGAGATGAATTAATCACTGTCCTTGCTCAGTAATTAAATTGTTTTTGTTTATGCCAGTTCTTTTCCTCTGGAGGAGTGCAGTGCACTTGTATAAACATTACCAGGTATTACTTATATGTTTCCGCTATCATTTATCACAATAAAAAGTCTTGGAGGTACTGAAATGAATTCTGCTGTCAAATTATACATCCTTGTTGAATTCTTTGTCAAAAACAATTAGTTCCCCAGACTGTTAGCAATAATCTGTTTGCTTTACTCCTGACCTTAGCTAAAATGCACTAATCACTTTCCTTTTGCTAAATGTTGTGTATAGTACAACAATATTGTTCTCAATTGTTATCAGTGATGTTAGAAAATGAATACAATATAAATCTGCTAAATACTGCTACTGTTTTATGTTATATTTCCTCCTGTACTTTACTTTTCCACAGTAAACTTTCCTCTTCAACTGTAAAAACCAGAACTTAACTATAGGCAAGACCAGGGCTTCCAATGAGCTCTCTATGGTAGATTATAATATTTCTACTAGTGGAGAATTACTTGGTGAAAACTGCCCATTAAATGAATCACTACTCTAAATCAGCAGTAAGTCAAATTCTAATTAGAACCTTCACTATGCAAAAGCTATAATTCTTTGAATATCTATTACCTAGCTGTAATGACAGTAATACATAATCTATACTGTAATCGCATTTGTAACGCGTCCGGCGCCGTCGGCAGTTGCGTACGCATCCTCAAAGGAATGTTGGCAGCGTGTGGCTAACCGGCAAAAGAGCTGAATGCCCTTTTAAGGGCAATGCCCATACAATTGCCCCTTTAGGGACAATGGGTAGTTTAGGTTTATTAGTGTTAGTTTTTTTTATTTTGGGGGGTTTAGTGGGTTTTACTGTTAGGTGGGACTTTGTTTATTTTTAATGTAAAAGAGATGATTTATTTAGGGCAATGCCCTACAAAAAGCCCTTTTAAGGGCTATTGGTAGTTTATTCTTAGATTTGGGGGTATTTTTATTTGGGGGGGGGGGGCTTTTTTATTTTTTTTTTTTTATTTTTTTTTTTTTTTTTTTTAAATAATTTTTTATTTTTTGAAATAGATAAATGAACATAAGAGCTTCAAGAGCATATATGTAACTGACAAAGGTACATAATACGGCACTTGTAAGACATTACAAAGTATGGAACAATTACATATAAGAAAAGCATAATAGAAAATGCTGGGTGTCAAGGTCCATTGTCTGTTAATCTCCCAAACTTTCCCGCCACCTCTCAGGGTGGGAGTGTTAGAGGCCAGAATCCACAAGGAGACAGACATTGTTTTAGTAGTCCAGAAAAAAAAAATCAGCATTTTCCTGTGTAATATAAAGGTTATGTCATAGCTGTTCACCTCAAAATCACAAAATAACCATTGGATATTGGAAATCAAATATATTAATCAACCATACTGAGATTATATCAAGTTGTTAAACAGGAAAAAAGAAGAAAAAGAAAGAGAAAAAAAAAAAAAAAAAAAAAAAAAAAAAAAAAAAAAAAAAAAAAAAAGGGGGGGGGGAGTGGGGTGTGTGGGAGGAAGGTTGTGGGGGAAGAGGGCAGGGGGGAAAGGGGTTCATTCGAGGGAAGGGAATAGGAGGCTGGATGGACAAATTTGGTCATGTAGTGTTAGAAAAGACCAGGGGTAGGGAGCCATGGGTCTCCCGCACTTTTGGTAGTGAGAGTCATTTCGGGCCGTACGCCCAGATCTTGACCTGGAGGTCCATTGAACCATGAATGTGGGAAACATAGGATTCCATTTTCTTGATAAAATGTAAGATGTCAGTCACTTGCTCCCAGGAGGGTGAAACGCGCTGTAGCCACATACGGGCCATAGCTAATTTAACGGCCAGGAATAGGTAAATACAGAACAGTCTTTGCGGCAGGGGCAGCTGCCTGGGCAAAATGTGAAAGAGACAGATACTTGGTGATATGGGTAACTTAATACCCTCTGAAGAACAAAACTGGATTGCCTCTTGCCACAACGGCTGGATATGTGGGCAAGACCACCAGATGTGTTGGGGGGTTCCCAAATCCTCGCATCCCCTCCAGCATTTAGGTGAGTGAATAGACGAGATTTTAAAAAGGCGGACTGGAGTCATGTGCCATTGGAGAACAATCTTGAGGAACAGCTCGTACAAAGTTGTACAATGTATAGCTTTTTTGGTGAGTTGGACTGCAACTCGCCATTGTTGTGGTTCGTGCGTAACCGCTAAGGAGGATTCCCATCGTCGGATTGGGGGGGATTTGTAGAAGACTGGGGGATTCATGAGTACAAGATATGAAATAGATAGTAGTCGAGCAGGGGGGGACGAGGAGTCCCATCTTACCTCCCAACTAGTTTTGGTTCTCGGAGGGCCTTTATCAAAGCCCCATGAGATGATGAGGCTGCGTAGTCTCCAGAACTCAAAATGCAAGAGGAGGGGTGGATTATACTTCCGAATAAAATCTTGAAAAGTGAGCAGTTTATCTCCTACATAGAGGTCTGCTATTTTGGTTAGATTCAAAGCAAGCCATAAATTAGGATGAGAATCCGGCAGTGCTAGTAACAACCCTCTCAATGAGTGAGATGGCGAAGGGTGAGGTGCTATAGACGGAAGGTTGCGGATCTTGTCCCAAAATTTCAAATTTGATTTTACAATAGAGTTAGCCAAAAGGGTAGAAGGCCTGGAATGTCTGGGGATCCACAACAGATCTCTCAGGGTGTACCCTGTTGGAAGGGATGCCTGTTCAATTTCGGCCCACCGGCTCTCCAAGGTCGCGTTCCATTGAGTTACGTGAGACAATCTGGCTGCTTCATGGTATTTTAAAATATTAGGGGCAGCTGCTCCACCCGCCAGCAAAGGCTGTTGTAGGATGTTAGTAGCTAATCTTGGGATCTTGTTACGCCATATGAATTTATTGCACAACTGCTGAAATTTGTAGATTGTAGGTCTAGGGATTGGGATAGGTAACGATCGAAATAGATATGTAAGTTTCGGGAGGAGGCTCATTTTGAAAGCTGCTATCCGGCCCAGCCAGGACAATGATGGAACATTCCATGTACCAGTAGTTTTTTCGATGTTAGATAATAGGGGGGTAAAGTTTAGATCAATCATCTCTAGGATATTATGGGATAAATAAACCCCAAGGTGTTTAATATGTGATGTAGACCACGAGAACTTGTATGTGCTCTTTAGCACATTGAGGGTCTCTTCCGAGATGTTGATTGCATAAGCTTCTGTTTTGAGAACATTTAGCTTATAATAGCTAACTAGGGTGAACTTATCCAACAGGGAGAACAAGTGGGGGAGAGAAGCAAGAGGGTCAGATATAAGTACTGTTAAATCATCGGCGAACAGAGCCGTCTTCTGCTCTGTGTGGTGTATACTGACCCCATTAATTTGGGGGCAGGATCGGATAGCTTCAGCTAGGGGTTCCATCACAAGGGCAAATATGAGTGGGGACAATGGGCACCCCTGTCTCGTGCCATTCGTTATCAAAAAAGATTTGGAGCAGAATCCCAGGCCCTTAACCACTGCCGACGGAGTAGAATACAAAGCCGCAACCGCCGTGATAAAAGGGTCCGGAAGACCGAATCTTCGTAAGACGGCAAACATATATTCCCAGTTCACCCTGTCGAAGGCTTTCTCAGCGTCTAACGACAGGGTGACACAGGGTAGGCGCGATCTATGGGCCTCAAAGTAGATATTCAGGAGTCTTCGAGTGTTATCCGGACCCTGACGTTGCAGGATAAAGCCCACTTGGTCAGAGTCAACCAATATAGGTAGTAAAGAGTTAAGGCGCGCTGCCAAAATCTTGGCATAAAGCTTGACATCGAGGTTCAGCAATGAGATTGGCCTATAGCTTCCGCATAATGTCGAGTCCTTCCCTTGTTTCGGAATGGTGATAATAGTGGCCTGTAAGAATTCAGCCGGGAAGGTTCCCCGCGCACTTGCCAGTGAAAAAAGACGTCTCAAGATAGGGATCAGCTGGGCTTGAAATTTTTTATAGAATAAGTCCGAAAAACCATCCGGCCCCGGCGATTTGAAAGCTTTGAGGGATTTGATAGCCCTCTTAATTTCCGTTAGTGAGATGGGACTCTGTAAGGAGTCAATGCGGTCCTGAGGTACCGAAGGAAGATTTAATGAGGCTAGGAATGTGTCAATAATTTCAGGCGTTGGGGGGAGAGTCGAGTCTCCCTGATTCAAATTATAGAGGGAAGCATAATAGTCCGCGAAGGCGTTGCCAATGTCTTTAGGTTTTGTAATACATTGCCCGTTCACCTTCAACGAGGGGATACGTGCTGCTGCGGTTTTTTGGCGTAGCCTATTAGCAAGTAGTCTGTCGGCTTTATTACCTTTGTGGTAATAGATTTCTTTAAGCCGCAAGAGCCTCATGGCTGACCTCTCGGTCTCCAGTGTAACTATCCGTGTCTTGAGGTCCGCTAACTGTTTAGTCAGCGCAACTGTGGGATTTATCTTATGCTCCTCAGAGATCTTGCGGAGACTTATAGTGAGCTGTGCCAGGGTTTCCCCTCTATGCTTTTTCTCGGCTGCTGCTATTTTTATGAATGACCCCCGAATGTACGCCTTCAACGCGGCCCACAAAGTGAAGTCATCTACTTCATTGGTATCATTTAAAGATAGAAATTCCGCAAGCTCCCTGGCAATAGAGGCTTCTATTCCAGGAGCAGTGAATAGATGAGGGGGTAACCGCCACGTTGAGGAACGATGGAGTTCCGTAGGGGAGCGTAGACTAAGATACACAGGGTCGTGATCTGACCAAGAGCATTGGGGGATCCAGGCTCGAGTCACACTGTCCAAGAGAGTTGGATCGCAAAAGAAGAAGTCTAATCGCGAATAAGAACGGTGCACCGACGAAAAGTAGGTGTAGTCGCGAGCCGAAGAATTAAGGGCACGCCATGCGTCAAACAGATTAAACTGAGAAATCAAGTTCCTAAATTTGTGCGATAGTTCAGCAACTGGTTTTATTGATTTGCGGGTCGTATCCGACCGCCTATCTAAGTGGGGATCCCACACAACATTGAAATCTCCAGCGAGAAGCAACAGACCATGACGCAAAGCCTCCAATTTCTGGAGAAATTTACGAAGTGAGCGGATATGTTGTTTGTTGGGTCCATAGTAAGAGGCCAATGTATACATAACCCCATCCAACTTACAAACCAGAATTAAAAATCTACCCTGGGGGTCAGAGTCAACAAAAATACTCTCATAGGAGATATCTTTATGTATGAGAATAGCTGTTCCTCTTGATTTCTGGGAAAAGCTAGCAGTCTCAACTATTGGGTATAATTTAGATTGGATGGGTATTTTTGCGCCCTTTACCCAGTGAGTTTCCTGGAGGAAAACTAGGTGAGCTCCGGATTTTGCTAGAGACCTAAGGCAGATACTGCGTTTAGTCGGGGAGTTGAGCCCCCGCACATTATGGGTAACACAGCAGAATGGCATCATTCACTGGTATTTCTACTTATTATGGGCAGGAGTCGAAGGGGTTATTTAGTGGAAGTCGAGGATTGTTATGAAGGAAGGGGTATTTAAGGGAGGGCTGGTAGGGTAAGGGGTGGGTAGGGGGAGGGGAAGAGGGAGAGAGAGAAAAAAAAAAAAAAAAAAAAAAAAAAAAAAAGGGTAGTTAGAACTCAGTACGGTCCAAAAAAGAACTTAAAGGTAAGACCAATGGTATGAGCAATATCTGGGAAAGAGAAAACAAAACAAGACACACAGAAAACAAAAATATGAGCACGAAGGATGCGGTATATAAACAAGGTAAACCGCATATGTAGCCTCTGGAACACACTTCCAGAGTACTTTAAGTGGGGGGGGTAGCCAACGTGAGCTGGTAGCTTCAGTTAGTAGCTGAACATGTGAGAGAGGGGAGTATGTAGCAAAGAAAAGGAGAGAGAGAGAAGTAAGGAGACAACAAGAGTCGAGGCAATGTGAGATGAGGGGAGGAGGGGGAGATAGCGTCTCTCCGGATCTAGGGAAAAAGAGCGGATGGGGGGGGGTTGAAAAGGGGAGAAGGAGAGAGAAAAAAAAAAAAAAAAAAAAAAAAAAGGGGGGGAGATAGATAGCTAGTCTAGTAGTAAGTTGTCAAGATGAAGGGAAAAGGAATAAAGACATGGAGTGGAGGTTAAACGTGGGTTATGAACGCTAGACCCACACTAGCGACTTGTAAACATCAACATAGTAGTAATAACCAAGTGAAAAGAACACCAATGCCAGTCGCGCTACACCATGTCTCAGCGACGCTGCAATTTAATGAAAGGACACAAGCCCACTATAGGATAGATAGGCTTAATGGATTAGCAACGGCTAAGACAGTGTACGACACAAGATGGCATGAGTGTTGTATTATGTATCAACTAGGGTAAAATTAAATTATAAAACAGATAACATGTACAAAATAACAGTGCGCAGAAGGGTATCACAAACATAGGTGTTCCAATCAGTATTAAATCCAAACTTGGTAGTAGATTGCCAATATATGGCTGCCCCACCCTCCAAGAAAAATATAACACATTAGCAATGATATACTTACAAGTACATACTTAGAAAGCTTAAGTGCACACCCAAGCCTTGGTCAAAATTTGAGAGTGCCAGGCTCACCCTAATGACTTGCAAACATGAACATACTATTAATAACCCGAACGGAAAGAACAAATATGCCAATTGTGCTACACCATACCTCAACAACGCAGAGAACTACAGATAGTGCACAATCCTATCATAGGATAAATAAGTTTAGTAGTCTAGCAGTGGTCAAGGCAGTGTGCAACACAAGATGGCATATACATTATGACATGTGTTGCTAGGAAAACAGTGCATGTATAGACCAAATAACATAGGTGAGATAGCAGGACTTGTGAGGGTATCGCATCCACAAATATCCCAATCAATGGGAGCCCTGGTAGGGGGATCACCAGTATGAGATAACCCCATCAATTAAATAAAACATAGCACATCAACATTGACATATTTACAGATACATTCTTAGAAATTTAGGTGTATTCCTGAGTCTTAGTTGAAATGTGATAGGGTATAGCTGTTGAAAGGGGGATAAGGTGGGAGGGAGAGAAGAAAAAAAAAAAAAAAAAAAAAAAAGGGGGGAAGGGGCCTGTGGGATGGGTAGGGTATAGAAGGTAGATCAACAAGAGTACTTGTAATACATAGATATGACATTAGAATTTGTAATAAGAGTATAGACCATGTGTGAGCTATAGGTGTAGGACTATTACCAATGGTTGTTAAACATCAACATCATATTAATAATCAGAGTGGAGTATATAAATATGCTAATTGTGGAGTGCTACACTTTTTGACCTTATAAACCTCAGACAGCGCACCAGCCCGCCTTAAGATAGGCAGGCTAGCAGCACGCCAGCGGGAGAGGAAGTATGTAATACATAATTGGCACATACAATGTAATATACAACACCTCTGATAAAACTTAATTAAAGAGCAAACAGCATGTACAAGATAGCAATGCATAATAAGATCTCACCTTCAGTGGTTGATGGACCCAAAAGTAGATTGCCAGTGTGTATCTACCACACCACTTGGGCAGGGCAGAGCACCCCGGCACTGACTCAGCCTACAGAGACATTCTTAAAAAGTTAAGTAAATTCTAAGTGTCTAATTGAAATTTGAGTGGGTATACTATATAGGGAGGGATTAGGGTAAGAAGGAATGGAAGAGTGAGAAAAAAAAAAAAAAAAAAAAAAAAAAAAAAAAAAAAAAAAAAAAAAAAAGGGGGGGGAAAAAGGTGGAAGAGGAGAAGGGGAAAACAAGGGAAGGAGTAAGGGAGACATACATATACACTTAGAGTTAGAATATTTACATTCACCAAAATAAGAGCAAAGAAGAATATTATCAATAAGCAAGTCACATGTAGCTTGTGTGCAGAGATGGGGAGAGAGAAGTGAGTGTAGGCATTTCGCCTACCCTGTCCCTCTCAATCAGCCATCACCCTCCTCTTGGGTGCGACTGAGTGCGGCTGAGTCCTTAGGTAATCTTTGCGGGAGTGGGCCCCATTGTGGGACCAATGGATTCAGAGAGCTTTGAGATGGGGTGTCCTGTGAAGGTGTAGATCTCCATCTCTGCAGTAGATTCTGACTTTGCTCGATTGTAGTGACTATATGCTGCTGGTTATCTTTTAGAACAAAGAGTCTGGTCGGGTGACCCCATCTGTATTTTATATTGTGTGCTCTAAGGAACTTAGTGAATTCTCCAAAAGATTTCCGCTGTTGGAGGGTGTGGTAGGAAAGATCTGCGAAGATTGCGATGTCTTGGAATTGATCTGGCATAGTAGGTTTGGACAGGGAAGCTCTAACAAGCCGCTCTTTATACGTATAGAAATGAAGTCGTACAATGACATCCCTTGGTTTATCAGTTGCTAGATTTCTAGGGCGAAGGGCCCTATGCGCCCTATCAATAAGTCCCTCAGTTGGATTCGCTGGCGGTGCCAGGAGGTTGAAAAATTCGGACAGGTGAGTGATTAAGTCACTCGAGGCCACACTCTCAGGAATGCCTCTAAGGCGTAGGTTGTTGCGGCGGGATCGGTCTTCGGCATCCGCCACTTTATTTTCCAACATACTAAGTTGCTCCGCCAGGCTCTGCGCATAAGCTAAGACATTAGATTGTTCAATCGCCATGTCCTCCTGCTTCCTCTCAATTGTGTCCACTCTTTCTGCAGTAGAGGTCAGATCTCGCCGCATCTCCACCAATGAGGCAGTAATTTGGGATTGAAAAGAAGAGTGGTGTGCTTCGAGTAAAGATTGCAGGGATGATAGAATAAATGTAGGTGTTACAGTTGGTGGGGCAGCCTCTTGAAGAGCTTGAAGAGTGGTAGCCACCATGTCTGATTCTGGTGTAGAAGTATTTAAGCTATCCTGTGAATCTTCATTTGCAGAAAGTAGCAAGGGGTTAAAATGATCCGCTACAGTCCTTTTGGGGCCAACAGGAGGCTTTGGTTTCCGTTTGTTTGATTGCGCCATTTCTAGA
This sequence comes from Bombina bombina, assembly GCF_027579735.1. Classification (NCBI taxonomy): domain Eukaryota; kingdom Metazoa; phylum Chordata; class Amphibia; order Anura; family Bombinatoridae; genus Bombina; species Bombina bombina. The sequence continues at coordinate 137,771,234 of NC_069500.1, forward strand.
GATATAAAAGGCACACCGTATGAGCAGGGTCCCAACCAAGACTAGAGGGGGTAGAAGTTGAAAGTTAGAATTATGATGCAGACTCAAATTGCGTGTATATGTATTAGGATCCAGAGAGTTTAGACCTCCCCCTCCTCACATTGAATGCACCTAGCAGAACATTTATAGTACAGGAGAGTGTCTATGGATTTTGTAAGGTAGTCCTCTACCTCTCACTTCTTGGAGTTAAGATGAGTTCAGAACTCTGAGACAGTCTCTTGTCATTCCGTGGAGTAGGTAATCTCAGGTCTCCAGTGGGGTATTATTTTAACCTTATATTTATAGTAACTTTGGAGTACTCAGGGTGCTGATGCCTACACCGCAGAATCAGGATCTGTGTATGATCTATGTGTGATCCCCTCCTAGGGAAGTGCCCCCTTTTGGGCGAAGTGAGGAAGAGGAAAATGGATATAAACCACTGTCACCAGGGGTGAGGGCGAAAGGGTGTCAGAGTGTCAGAGCTTGGCAATAAATAACAGTGTCTTCTCTTGTTTTCCCTGAGATAGATATGCAGCCGTCAATATAGAGAATGAGAGTTGGAAAGTTTATAATGGAGGCTGATATAGGCCGTTCTAGGAAGAAGATGTCACAGTTGAAACACAGCAATAATAGATGCAACTCAAACAGAACTGTATGTGCAGTGATCAGTTTAGTTGTAAGTTAGTATTATTTAAATGGGGGGGGGTCCCCCAGGTAAGCCAGCGGCGTTGCAAATGTTTGAGTTGGGAGAAATTGAATATTTCAGCTTGTAAGGGTCCTGTTGTTATAGGATAAACTGTATGGGGATCTTTGTTTGGAGTTATTTATTTATATATTGCAGTGTTACTCCATCTTTTAACTAGACTTGCAGCCCTGAAAAGGAGAGAATATAGGGAGAAATATGTGCTGCTTCACCTCTAATTGTAATCAGCTGTGTGATGAAGTTAGGATATACTTGTTAATGAAATAACTATGGCCTTTCGCATCACAAGAGTGTCTCTGTGAATGTGAGCAGCAAGAGTATTTTCCCACTGTGTGCTGTAGGGCTGGTCATGCAGTATTCTGTCTTACAGTGCCATGTGGGTTGCAAGTAACTTCAGAATGCCCAAACTGACTCAGAAAAGTTGTAGCACCATATCTAAGGGAGTGCAAACCTTAGGGGCAAATTGAATGGTAGTAGAGTTAGCAGGCAACTTGTAACAGCAACAAGCAAGGTTGAAATACAAGAAAACACGCAAAGTTGACTTTAATAATGTCTCTTAATAAAAGCCTGTGACAAATATTCACTTTTTTTTGTTGATGTATTACCCCTTTCTGAGTTTACACTGATGAGATGTTATGATAGCAGTGTAAGATAGACTGTTGGGGGGTCTTTTTAGTGGAACCTGTACCCACGTGGGGATAAAGCTGTACTAAGCTGAATGTCTGGCTTGCAAACTGGGTAAAAAAAAAAGGTAGCTGTGTGATAGCCAGTGATATTATAAATGTCCACAGTGCTCCTTAGGCAATTCTTCTATTTATAGGTAAGATCCGTGTAGGGTTTTGCTGCAAGAAGTAGTAGTGCACTGTTAACGGGTCAATAGCACTAAGCTAGCATGTGAGGTGAAAATGGCGTCTTCGCGCCAAAACCTGGGAGCATCAAACAGGGGCGATAGCTAATTGTGCGTCTTGTATGCTGTAAGTATTCCTCCCTGAAAATATTGCCCAGATTAGTGTAGATCGGATAATGACCGGTGTCCACCCGGTTTCTACTCACACTTTGCTTGACAGCCGCGGTTCTCTCCCGTAGAGCCGTCCTAAGGGCTGCTTGACTTCTTGTGGCGGTATGTGCTGCTGGGCTCCGGAGCGGATCCCCGACCCTCCGGAGCTGAATGCGGTGTAAAGCTGCAGCAGCAGCGACGGCTAGCCACCCGTGTCAGGTATTAGATTCGGCTGCAGGGCACTGGAGCGTCCGTAGGTCACAGGTCTGTTAGGTCCGGACTAGCTGGTATCCAAGCCTCAAACGGCACTGCGTGCTCCCCTGGGGTGATTCACAGGGGCTTAATATCAAAGATAGCCTTAATATGGCTGCAGGTAAAATTAGATCCCTCCAGAGGTCAGTGAAAATACACTTTTGTTGGGAAATATGCAGGAGCTCTATGAGGAAGCGTCTGCTCTGTGCGGTAGTTGGCTCCGCCCCCCGGCTTTTTTATTTTGATAAGGATTAGGTTTAATTTTTTTTATTTTGGATAGTGTTGTTTATTTTTTTCTGTATTTTTACTTTTTTATTTTTTTGTAGCTTGGGGGGTTACATTTTTCACACATAGACTGCCCTCTGGGCAGGCTTTTTAACTAGTTATAATAATAATTCCCAATTCGGGAACCAAAAGGGCGCACACCTACAAAGTATAAATAACAATAATGGAGCATTATTTAAAGCTCCCACTCGAGCGTTAACTGTGCTAGAAGTAAGCTTTTTGTTCACATCGGGTTGTGCATGTATTACAAGTTGAAAGTAAAAAGTTATTGCTCGCACACTAACCCTACAAGCCGAACTTAGAATATTGCGTGCAATAACCTATTCCCCCATAGAAGTCAAAGGAGCAAAAAAAGGGGAAAAAAACACCCTACTCACGCGCAAACAAAATTGCATATCGTAAAGTGAGCTAACCCGACGTAAAAATATTAATATGTCACATAGCAGAATATGTTCTAATTATACATAAATACATATTTCTATGATTTTGGGTAATAAAAGGATTATATCTATATATTTTTAAACACTAAAAATTTTGAAGTAGAAAAAAAACATATTTTACAATTATATTTTTTATTTTATTTTTTTGGCATAAATATATATTTATACCTATATATATATATATACAGTATATATATATATATATATATATGTATATATATATATATATATATATATATATATATATATATATATAGTACATATATATATTTAGATGATTCTATATAGGTATAGATATATATACAAATATATAGGAATATCTATTTATAAATACTTAGAACATATTTTGCTATGTGCAGAACATAGGAATGCAAAATATTTACAGCAAATACACAGTATACCACTTCATTAAAAATGAATATTGCATAAATACGATTTTACCTGTTTTCATCTACTTGTTAGCAAAGGGCTCCAATGCACTTGTATATATGTCTATGAGGCAGATTTATGATGGCCCGAATGGGGCCATCTCGCCCTGTTTCCGCTCGAGCCTTCAGGCTTGCCGGAAACCGCAGATAAGAAGCAGCGGTCTTAAGACCGCTGCTCCTTAACTGTATCCACCGCCTTTGAGCGGCGTACAGCAATCAACCCGATCCTATACAATCAGGTTGATTGACACCCCTGCTAGCGGCCGATTGGCTGCAAATCTGCAGGGGGCAGCATTGCACAAGCAGTTCACCAGATTCAGCGATGGCTGGCAGACATGATATGCTACAGCATATATAAAACTGTAAATACATATATAAACACATAAATACATAAAAACATGTACATACATATATATATATGTATATATATATATATATATATATATATACACATACATATTTACAGTATATCTATATACAGTATATATACACACATACATACCTGTATACTTCTTTAGACATGTATATGTACTGCACGTATCTCAATGTTAAAGCCCTTTGCCTGCTTTTTTTCTAACACATGAGACCTCATATTTTTGAGCCCTTATAACTTTTTTGTTCTATTAGATGGGGTTATTATGAGCTTAAGTGTACTTTGTAATGTATTTTTTGTTTCACACAACAGTTAACTAGAGCTCTGAGGATGCAGTAATCCTTCTAGAGTAAATCATGATTGCGCTCAAGTGATCGTGTTGACTTTCAACTTGTAATACAAGCAAAAAAACCCGATCCATGATTAACCCCTTATTGCTTATGCGTAACTGTTTGTACTCAACTCGTAATCTGGCCCTAAATATATAGAATAACAAAACATAAAATATAGCATATATAATCCCAACTGGGAAAAAACATGTCACACTTTCTCCAAACTAAAGCAGGGAAATTAAAATATATCCCAGCAGCAGCAATTCTTCTCATAAACCAGTCAGGTTATTCTTAGAAGACACAAATTACAGAAAGCCCCACGTGGCATAGATCACTCCAATGCAAGAGACATGTTAAAATCCCCAATAGATTTCTACTCACAAGTGTAGCAGCGGAAAAAAGCAGGCTGAGTATGGTCCTTGGCTCTGCGTACTGTATCCCAAACTCTGGAACTCGTTACTCCCATTGTTTTGTAGAAAAACAAGACTCCAAGTTGCAAAATTCAAGATATTTTTTTAAAATTAACAATAAAAATTAAAAACAACACAACACATTTCTCTGCTCCTAACAACATTTTATAAGCATAACTGAATAATAAACAAGGAGTCTATTTAAACAAAGTCTAAACCAATCCAAAATCTTCAGTTGAGTGGCATCATACATCTGGGAACCGAGGACAAAATGGTGACTCCCCTATAAATATGTAAATGAATACATAACACAACTACTGTGATCTGTATATTCACAAAACCTTATCTCATCATGTGTATAGCATAATTCAGCCAAAAATCTGGAGCATAAAGTACACCTAAATAATAATGTGCAAAAAGTTCTGATCATATCAGCAATACTGGTTAATGCTGGATACCCTGTGATGTAATCTTGCTAAGCCATGTTTGTTTGTAAAATGCTCCCGGCAGTACAATGGCCAAGACTGTGCCTATTAGTGGGCGATCTTATACCCTAGCAATGTATTTAGCCTAAATTGTGATAAATTATGGGACTGTGAAGGAATACTTTTAATTCCCCTGTTAGTATGGAGGGAATGGACATGCCCCCAGTAGGACATACAAATCTCACATAATTCTATCGGTATGGGCAAATGGGTTGTGTAAAACAGACACTCGCCCCCAATCAAATGTAAACATCCCACACAATCCTATCAATAAGGACAAAGGGGGTATGTAGACAGATATACCCTGTGTATGGGGTAGTCTATCATAATACATCATTATGTTCTGTCAAGTTCAATAGGATCGCCTTGTCGCATCACATCTCATGACACTTTTGACACAACATTTGTTGCATACTTTCCCCTATAAATATGTGTGTGGTATTTTCAATGCATTGTTCTTCTACTTAATTCTCTTCTACTTGCTTTTATCTCAGCCTGTTTACTTCACTTGGCCTTTTGGATTATGGAGCTGCTTGATCAAATATCTGTGTAAGATCCGTGACACATTCCTTACATTGTCCTTGGATTGTGAACACTATGGTATACCTGTGTATGACCTTGCCCTGTTTCTGGCCTTGTAATTGAATTGCAAAATCTTTTGCTAAACGTATGTATGGCCCTGGCCTGTGCCTGACCTTGCCTCTGGATTGTAAACACATTGTTATACCTGTATGACCCTGGCCTGTTGCTGACCTTTTCTCTGTATTGTGGACAGTTTGTTATACCTGTTTATGTCCCTGGTCTGTTGCTGACGCTGTCCTTGGATTCAGAACCCTTTGCTATACTTGTGCATTGTTGTCGCCTATTTGCAAATAATTAAATATACAAGTTGGGATAGAGACAAAATATAATATGTACTTTAATTACTTTACCTGCAAATGTATACTGCAGTGCCTCACCATTAACTCTTTAGTTTCTGAATTGTAAAGCTCTAACTCCCCCCACACATTTCCTTCTATGGCTGTATCTAAATCTATTGTTCTTTTGGTAGAATGCAAAAATGCATAGGGATTATCTGCTGGAGCATGCCTAGAAGCTGTGAACTCAATTGAAATACAATGCCTGTGTCTAAAACGTATAAGGGGGGTGGAGTTGACTGCTCCAGGCAGCTAAGATATGTAATTTATTTTGCTTATTTTTGAAAATTATTTAAAAATACTTGCCAGCAATTTTTTATGCAAACTATTTTTTAATTAATTAGCCCTTTTAGGATATGCACAGATCTCAACCTGTTTTATGTCCCTGTAAAGGGGAGAACTTGTTACAGTATAATTTTTATTTAAGGGAAATGTGATTAAGAAAGTTTAGGGCCAGATTACGAGTGGCGAGCTATCGTGTGCTAGTAAACGATATTAGGCTTTCATGTTCACTTGTGCGCAAGTTATATTATGATCATATAACAAGTTGAAAGTAAATGCGAACGCAAAAGCGCAATCGCGATTTACGCTAGAATGATTACCGTGACCTCAGAGCTCTGGTTGACTGTTTTGCAAAACTAAAAAAAAGTGTCACAAAACACATCAAAAATATATTACACATTACAGTTACACTCATAATAACACCATATAATGAAACATTTTAAAAAAAATATTGCACTAAAAAGTTATAAAGGCTAAAATATTTCAGATCTCAGGAAAAAAGGCAGACAAAGGGCTTTAACATATTGATACATACATATACTGTGCATGTCTAAATGTATATGTCTATATAATGTTACATATGTATTTATGTATTTATATGTGTATATATGTATTTACAGACATATATACACATATAAACACATAAATACAAATGTAAAAATACAGTATCTCACAAAAGTGAGTACACCCCTCACAGTTTTGTAAATATTTTATCTTTTCATGTGACCACACTAAAGAAATTACACTTTGCTACAATGTAAAGTAGTGAGTGTACAGCTTGTATAACAGTGTAAATTTGCTGTCCCCTCAAAATAACTCAACACACAGCAATTAATGTCTAAACCGTTGGCAACAAAAGTGAGTATAACTCTAAGTGGAAATGTCCAAATTGTCCAAAGTGTCAATATTTTGTGTGGCCACCATTATTTTCCAGCATTGCCTTTACCCTCTTGGGCATGGAGTTCACCAGAGCTTCACAGGTTGCCACTGGAGTCCTCTTCCACTCCATGACAACATCACTGAGCTGGTAAATGTTAGAGACCTTGCGCTCCCCCACATTTGAGGGTGCCCCACAGATGCTTGGAGGTGTGTTTGGGGTCTTTATCATGTTGCCCTGCATCCCAGTCTCCGAAGGTAGGGGATCATGCTCTGCTTTAGTATGTCACAGTACATGTTGGCATCCATAGCTCCCTCAATGAACTGTAGCTCCCCAGTGTCGGGAGCGTCAGTGTCATTTCTTCAGTTTTGTCACATAAAAAGATCTAATAAAATATTTACACAAATGTGAGGGGTGTACTCACTTTTATGAGATACTGTATATGTACATATATAAAAGTGCATTGGAGCCCTTTGCTGTCAAGTAGATGAAAACATGTAAAAGCATATTTATGCAATATTCATATTTAATAAAGGTTTTAACTATGTATTTAATGTAAATATTTCGCATTCCAATGTTCTGCAAATAGCAGAATATGCTCTAAGTATTTATATCTGGCCCTTAGTGATTTAATGCAGAGAACTAATTTTTTATTAAAAAAAAAAGTGAAAAAAGACCTTTATAATTATCTTTATTCCTGCATTAAATTGTCCTAAAATTGCAATAAGCTTTAAAATTTAAATGATATTTCCCACCATCAGAAAACCACAACCTGATGGTAGAAAAGTGAAATTTATGACTACACAAAACTTCCAATAAGGTGCCAAGACTATAATTTTAAGCTTTATTACAATAACTTGAGGATCAGCTTGACCAAAGTTCAAAATCTCAACTCATTTCAATAGTTACACACATCTGTTTCAAGCAATATACGCAATAAACTGTTGATATATATCAGTTGTTTATTGTGCATTTTTCTTGATTTTCCTAAAGTCATTGTTGGAAAATAGAGACCGATTATAGCAGGCTGATTCTATCTAGGGCAATTGTATTTTTAGGCATGGTCTTCCAAAACTGTCATAGTGCCCCGTCCATCACAGAGAATTCAAGATTTAAATTCATATCTGATGAGTCTTCTATAGCCTGGTTTCTCAACAGCCAGCCACAGCCCAGTACTGGGCCTTGACAGCCCTCCTGGTGGGCCACAACTTGAAATGCCCCCATTGTAAGCTGTGACAGGCCTGCCACTCCACACATGAGAAATACCGGGCAGGTCTGTCAGAGTGCCAGTGCACATGCGCATTGTGCATTGTGCACATGTAGCAGCAGTTCAGTGGGAGGAAAGTATGGGAAAGGAGCAGATTCGAGTGGACCTCGGCACCGCAGTTAAGTTATAGCAACCCACTGACACCAATAAATGTATATATTTTCTTCCCCCACTTAAACTAATGCATTATAATATATATATATATATATATATATATATATATATATGCAACAAAAATATCCGCACTCACTGGACTTATATGAGAAAAAGCTTTATAAAAGTGACGTTCCGGGGTACAACACCACTTCCTCAGACCTGAGGAAGTGGTGTTGTACCCCGGAACGTCACTTTTATAAAGCTTTTTCTCATATAAGTCCAGTGGGTGCGGATATTTTTGTTGCATTTGAATTGAATCCACATTTCCTGACACCCTGACAGTTGTCTGTACAAGGTGAGAGTGCTAATCCATTTTGGGCTTTGAGGTCACTTTGTTTGAGAACCACTGTTCTACAGTACAAGGGAAAGTTACCTTAATCATGTATGAGGTCCAATGAGCAAGACTGCAAATGCTTCTGCAACAGTACTTACTGAACTGAAAATTTTAACAAAAATATTTTTTTATTATAGAAAAAAAAAAATCCTTCTTATCTACAAATCACAAAACATTAAGGATAGAGCATGACTTCAATGCGAACGCAACTTCATGTTTAGATTGCAAGGAAGTATTGCGGTCACGAGAGCACGCTTCCATATGCTCCAATAGAAGCCTCGTTCTCATGCCGTCAGACACGGCTTGAGAACCTACCGCAGCAAAGGGGGTAAGTCCCAGTAATGGGCAAATATTTTTAATATATAATATACATATATATTTATGGGCTAATATGTGTATACACACATATTAAACACATAACTATATAAGTATATAAGCATATACATATACTGCATATTTACAAGGAAGGCACCCCACACCCGCCAACTTTAACCCCTAAAAACTGCTTCATGCAGTTTGTAATTTTTTTTTTACAAATGCTAAAAAAAAAATATTTTATAAAACAAACCATACACTGTATTTTGGGGGCCATTGGGGCACATTTAGAACATTAAAGGGACAGTAAACCTTAAAAATAATGTTATATAATTCTGCACATAGTGCAGAATTATATAACATTATATTAGCCAAACATTTATAAAACCTAATGTACCCTTTTAATTTTTTTTTTAAAAAACGCTGTTTTACAGACCCGCTCTCTGTACTCTGCTGAGCTGGTCTGTTATATTCACACAGTGCATCAGGCCAGCTGTATAGTCACAGCCCGGCCCGACCGCGCCATAAGACTAAGTGCAGCTCGTTCCTGCTGTCAGACACTTACTGACACTTTAACCAGAGATCTGGTATAGATTTAACAAGCAGCGAATCGATGGAGACATAAGTTAAGAAGTAGTGGTCTTAAGACCGCTGCTCCTTAACTCGTTCACCACCTTTGAGGCGGGAGACAGAAATCATCCCGATCAGATACGATCGGGATGATTGACACCCCCTGCTAGCGGAAGCGAATGTGCAGTGGGCAGCATTGCACAAGCATTTCACCAGCGTTTACGGGCGCACATTAAATAAACAGCCATTATAAGTGGCTAGTTAATTGTAAAGCTAGCTTGTGGTAGCACTTTATGCTAAGCGCAGTTAACCAGAGGTCAGACCGCTGGTTAATTAAAAAAATGTCCCCCAATCGTTTCCCAATTAAACAGCCAAAATAGTACTCTCTGGTAATATAATATCATATGATGCAAATCTGCGCAGGAAATCACAAGGTGGGCATCCAGTTCTTCTTTACTTGTTCAGTAGTCTCCCGCATTGTTGCCGAGGGATTAGCACAATAAGAATGATATGCCGCAGCTAATTTTTCCTGCAACATTTGCAGTTTCTTTCAAGATTGTCAGATTCGCATCATATCATATTATATTACCAGAGAGTACTACTTTGGCTGTTTCCCATATGAGTTCTGAGTTATCTACATGTCTCTCATTATCTGTTAAATAATCATTCCATGAATGTATTAGATATTTTCGAAAATTCTCTGAGAGATATAAGTAATATGTAAATTTAAATGTGCTCCTATTTCTACAAGGGGGTTTATCTAAAAAGTATAATTCCACCAGAGCGTGGTCCGAAATAGTTACATCATGTATCGTGTCCTCAATAACTCTAGGAATAAGTGAGTTAGAAAGTAAAAATCAGTGACGTGCAGTCATAGGAGGCAGGTGAGGCAGTGCCTCACCTGTCCTGTGTGTGTAATTACTCCTTTTTTATAATAATTTGTAAAAAAAAAAAATTTTATTTTAGTTTTTATTTTTATTTTTTTATTTTTTGTTTGTATAACCCTACCCCCCAACCCCCCCAAAGTTCGCCAACATGGCTGCACTCAAATGCATTGCAAAGTGTAAAAGTATTTTTTTTTTATTATTACCTACTCATCCATATTGCGCAAGGAGAGGCTGTGAGCCGTTCAGCTGCCCTCCCTTTGCGCAATATGGATGTCTGAGTATATCTTTTCATATGGGACCCGCAGAGACTGCCACCCAGTGGTTAAGTCTCTTAGTTTGCGGCCCATATTGCTCCCAAGAGGCTGCTAGTCTAAACGCCTCGGGAGCCCAGCCCATTGCCCAACCAATCAGCAGCGCTAGTGACTTGTGACGTCATCGAAGTAGTCACTCTGAACATCGGGCGGGAACCGGGAAGAGAGTAAGAGACAGACCAGACTAGAGAGGCAGCGGGGGTGCAATGCGCATAGTGAGTGATGATCAGTGAGTCGTGAGACAGACTGAGACAGTGACTGACAACCCGGGCCGGGTGTGGTGTCGTGTTGTGCGGTGAGTCAGCAGCTGAGCTGATCTTCTTGCCTTACCTTGTTTGGTTTACTTATGAACAAGTTGTCTTTAACTTTAATGTGCAAATAACTGCGGGATTTTAGTTGGGGGGGGGTCCCGGGGGGGTGCGAGGGGGGGGGGGTGCGAGGGGGAGCACATTTTACTGGTGCATCTTTTTTTGCAGTGGTGCTGGGGGCATACTTTTTTGCAGGGGTGCTGGTTGCATAATTTTATTGCAGGTGGGCTTGGGGCATCTTTTTATTGCTGGGAGACATCATTTTATTGTGGGAGGGGGCTGGGGACCTAATTTTATTGCAGGAGGCTGGCCTGGGGGCTTCATTTTATTGCTGGGGGCCTCATTTATTGCAGTGGGGGACTGGTGGCATCATTTATTGCAGGGGGGCTTAGGGCATCATTTTATTAAAGGGGGCTGGGGGCATCTATTTATTGCTGGGGGCATCCTTTTATTGCAGGGGTGCAGGGGGCATAATTTTATTGTAGGGGGGCTGGGACATCATTTATGGCTGGAGGCATAATTTTATTGCAAGGGGGGCTGGGGACATAATTTTATTACAGGGTGGCTTGGGGCATCATTTTATTGCAGGGGGGCTGGGGCCATCATTTCATTGCAGGGGGGCTGGCCTGGGGGCTTCATTTTATTGCTGTGGGCATCATTTATTGAAGTGGGGCTGGTGGCATCATTTATTGCAGGGGTCTCAGGGCATCATTTTATTGCTGTGGGCATCATTTCTTGAAGTGGGGCTGGTGGCATCATTTATTGCAGGGGTCTCAGGGCATCATTTTATTGCTGTGGGCATCATTTATTGAAGTGGGGCTGGTGGAATCATTTATTGCAGGGGTCTCAGGGCATCATTTTATTGCTGTGGGCATTATTTATTGAAGTGGGGCTGGTGGCATCATTTATTGCAGGGGTCTCAGGGCATCATTTTATTGCTGGGGGCATCATTTTATTGCAGCGGGGCTGGGGGCATAATTTTATTGTAGGGGGGCTGGGACATCATTTATGGCTGGAGGCATACTTTTTTTGCAGGGGGGGCTGGGGACATACTTTTATTGCAGGGGGGCTTGGGGCATCATTTTATTGCAGGGGGGGGCTGGGGACATCCTTTATTGCAGGGGGCTCAGCGACTCTCCACTCATAAATGACAACATATAATCAATAAAAATATGGAGCAGTTTATTTTTTTATGTCAATTTAAAAGAAGATAGATGCTATTAGGCTAATAGCATATTCTCTGTAAGGCTTCCTTGTGCACAAAACAAGTAATTGCAAAACCTGTGATCTTTTTTTCTAGCAACCATTTTTGCCAATGCATGAATAATGCAGAAATATTTCCAAATACAATTTTAAATGGCCTTCATATTAATTTCTATATCCCTTTAACCACTTAGCTTTTGAACATCTTGCAGCCCTTTAATTGGAAAGGCTTTTCAAGTATCTTCTATTAAATTGACATAAAAAATAAACTGCTCCATATTTTTACTGATTATATGTCATTTATGAGTGGAGAGTCAAATAAGTTTTAGTGAACAGATTTCTATAGTCTTAGTGACTCCAAATGAGTATGTGGTAAGGACGGTGGATATAGGATTTGATTTCAGCTTTTCCATATTCATATAAGTTTATCTTTTTTTTACATTTCCAGTATGATGATCTATGTATGATAATAGCAGTTATCACTTCCTGTTATCCTCATATTTGATATAAGCCATATATATGTATTTACTATTAGGATGTACACTCCTTATAAATATTATTTTAGCAATCCCCAAATCAATGTATTGAATGAGGTTGTAGGTACTAAGAAATGAATGGGTCATTGGCTGCTTTGATGCTGTGTTTAAACAGAGCTGACTGTGTGGGTTTGTCTGCGTGTGTGGGGGTCTGTGAGGCTCAGTGTGTGTGTGGGTCTGTTTGTGTGTGTGGGTCTGTCTGTGTGTGTGTGGGGCTCTGTCTGTGCGGGGGTCTGTGAGGCTCAGTGTGTGTGTGGGTCTGTCTGTGTGTGTGTGTGTGTGTGTGTGTGTGTGTGTGTGTTTGTGTGGGTCAGTCTGTCTGTCTGGGTGGGTATGTCTGTTTGTGTGTGTGTGTCTGCCTGTAGTCTCTGTCCAGTACTTGTGTTATGTGCTAGAGGTTGAAATAACTAACTCTTTTCAGGTGCTAAATACTTGTTGGTGCCAGTAATTTAGTGATATGTATGTATATATATATATATATATATATATATATATATATATATATATATATATATACGTGTGTTTCTTGGGCGTATCATGCCAGTGCCTCACCCGCCTCTGACCTCACTGCACGTCACTGGTAAAAATAGATCTATTCTAGAAAGAGTAGGGGTCGCTCTGGAGGTGCAAGTTTAGTCCCTAACATCTGGGTTGCATGATCTCCAAATGTCTACTTATTGGAGAGATTCTTTTAATTTGTTTTTAAAAAATCCTCAAACTTTTCATAATTGATACATTGGCTATTTGACTTTATACCCTCCTTCAGTCGTAGTCTATCACAGATCGGATCTGGAGCTAGATTAAAATCTCCTCCCAAAATCAAGTCCATACCCTGGAACAGCGCCAGGGCCTGGATTAGTCCCCTCCAGAATCTACAAGATTTTAATTTGGAGCATAGATGTTACAGAGTATCCATATCCTGTCTCCTATACTAACTATCACAAATCTACCTTCAGGGTCCTTAATAGCCTTAATCACATCAACTGTGTGTCATTTGCCAAAAAGTATTGCAACTCCCCTTTTTGCCCTAGTATAAGAAGAGAATACCATTGATCCAACCCAGTCTCTACGTAGTTTTTCAGTTTCTTTGTCAGAAAGTTGTGTCTTTTGCATAAAAGCCACATCCGTTTTCAACCTCCTTAAGTGTGTTATTATTGTGTGGCATTTGATGGGGTAGTTGAAACCCCCACATTCCATGATATCATTTTAAGTGGTGTTCTGCTCTATGCAAAGGGTGACACTATGACTAATTCTAACATAAAAAATAGAGACCAATACTCGAGAGAGGGGAGGAGAAAGAGAGAGAGAGAGAGAGAGAAGGAAAAAAAAAGATAAGTAACAAACCCAAACCATCTATAAGGTCATTCCAATATATTATCTTATGCGAACGGAAATAACCCCTGTGTTTCCGAGGCAATAGTCTAAAATCAACCATTAACTTAGAGTAATTGATTCTTATTCCAGTGATTCATATCCTATATGCAAAAGGAAGGATAATACAAATATAATTTTTCATCTAAGTAATTAATACAATATTCTTCATTTGCTTAGTGACAAAATTAATCATTCTAAATAACCCAAAAAAACAACCCAACATTGTGCCATGTGCAACAAAGGAAAAAAACACATCATCAATTCAATTATGATAACTCTATATGCATTCCAAATTCTCCAAAATATTGCGATTATAAACATAAACCCTTTTTTGAAAAACAGTCTAAGATTGTCTCAATTTCACAGGCTTTAACCCCTTAAAAAGATAAGATAATTTAACTTAATTATCCATAAGAGTAACTAATTTGTTACCCTTATACATTAAAGCCATGGTAAAGCAATCTCCTTCTTAATTTATACTAAACTGGTGGCATTGAAGGCTGAGGGGGTTCCCTCGGATTAGATTCTAAAAACTTCTCTGCCTCTTGAGGAGAGTCAAAAAATGTTGGGCCCCAAGGTGTATTTGTTTTAAATTTTGATGGGTAGAGTAGAAAAGCTTTTGTACCTTCTTTATTAAGAGTAGTACACAGGGATGAAAACTCTTTACGTTTCATTGTTAAATCTATTGAGTAATCTTAAACATTAGTAGTTTAGAACCTTCAAATGTGAGAGATACGCTTTTCCTATACGCTTGCAACATAGCAATTTTCAATTGAAAATGTAAAAATTTAACAATAGTCTGCCTGGGTCGTGTACTGGTACTCTCCTTCTGTTTCTCAGGGCCAAATCTATGAGCGTCCTCTACACTGCCTCTGAATCCATCCAATGGAAGATTCAACAACCTGGGCAAGATATTTTCAGTAAAGTGCAGTAGTTAATTTGCTTTGATAGATTCGGGTATCCCTAGTATACAGATATTATTTTGTCTTGATCTGTTCTCCAGATCTTCAAGCCGCTGATAAAGGGCTTGATTTTGTTTGAGGAGAGTCTCCATTTTATTACGTAGTGTACGGAGGAAATATCCTCCAAATCTGAAACGCTCTCCTCTAGTTCTGTAAATCTAGTAGTAATTTGTTAATTTCTTCAGTTATATAATCCAGACCTTTTTGCAAGTTATCTATTTTGGGGATAAATATAGAAGATATTTGTTGTACAATATAGTGAGGATCCTTATCTATACACATAGTATCTGCAACTAATATTGAATATTCATTTAACCCTTCAGAGGGTCCCCTCTTCTTTCTTTCATTATTTTTTGGCTTAGGATTTTGTTAGAGCCTAAATATATATCCATATGCAAAAACCTTAACACAAGATATACTGTATAAGTATTGATTCAACATTGCCTTGTGCAAAAAGTGAACTAAATAGACAATCCACAAGTAAGTAATTAGACCTTCTTATGGTTTAGTATAACAGTGACATCCATCACGATAATAATCTATAGTGCTGTTAGTATTATCCATAGATGACCAGTCCCAGTACTTGGGTCTAGATAGGGCCCAATCTGACTTAAACAAATATGTGACAACGTATTACCAATAAATCTCACACATAGATGCCGAATTATCAAATGTCTGTTGGACCTGATCCCACAGTGCGGATCAGCTCCGACAGACATCGCTGAATGCGGACAGCAATACACTCTCCGTATTCAGCATTGCACCAGCAGCTCACAAGAGCTGCTGGTGCAACGCCGCCCCCTGCAGACTCGCAGCCAATGGGTCCGCCAGCAGGGAGGTGTCAATCAACCCGATCGTACTCGATCGGGTTGAATTGTGGAGATTCCTGCCCGCCTCATCAGAGTCTGAAGACTCGCCAGAAACACGGGCCCTCAAGCTCAGTTAGGAGCTTGATAAATGGGCCTAATAGTATTTCACGAAACAGTATATCCCTTAAATAGATGCACTTTCGCCTGGTATCGCCTTCAGAAAGATGACAGTGCAGTATAATTTAAATCCAGGTATAAATATATAAGATTAAAATAGAATCCATAATGTGATGATTTTAACAAGACTCACAATTAAGAACTTGGGCTATGCATTCTAAGTGCAGCTTCTTAAAATAATGTTTTAAATGCGAAATCAACATTGTACAACCCTTCATACATTAGAATGTTGCTGGAATTCATAAAAGAAACTTTAAACAATAAAACCCTCTATTAATTTCTAATTGCCCCTTTAAGTGAAAGCAGCTAACAATAGCCTAGATTACGAGTTGTGCAATAGGGTTAAAAAGCAGCATTGGCCGGTCCCAACACTGCTTTTTTAACGCCCGCTGGTATTACGAGTCTTGAAAATACAGGTGTACCGCTCACCTTTCTGGCCAGACTCGGAAATACCACAAATCCTCTTACGTCAATTGCGTATCCTATATTTTCAATGGGACTTGCATAGCGCCGGTATTATGAGTCTGACAAAAAGTGAGCGGTAGACCCTCTCCTGTCAAGACTGGTACCGCATTTTAAAGTCAGTAGTTAAGAGTTTTACACTACAACGCCGTAGCATAAAACTCTTAACTAAAGTGCTAAAAAGTACACTAACACCCATAAACTACCTATTAACCCCTAAACCGAGGCTCCCCCACATCGCAAACACTAAAATAAATATTTTAACCCCTAATCTGCCGAACTGGACATCGCCGCCACTATAATAAATATATTAACCCCTAAACCGCTACACTCTGGCATTGCAAACACTAGTTAAATATTATTAACCCCTAATCTGCCGGCCCTAACAACACCGACACCTACCTACATTTATTAACCCCTAATCTGCAGCCCCCAACTTCGCTGCCACTATATTAAATGTATTAACCCCTAAACCTAAGTCTAACCCTAACCCTAACACCCCCTAACTTAAATATAATTACAATAAATCTAAATAAAATTACTACAATTACCTAAATTATTCCTATTTAAAACTAAATACTTACCTATAAAATAAACCCTAAGCTAGCTACAATATAACTAATAGTTACATTGTATCTAGCTTAGGGTTTAATTTTATTTTACAGGCAACTTTGTATTTATTTTAACTAGGTACAATGGTTATTAAATAGTTATTAACTATTTAATAGCTACCTAGTTAAAATAAAGACAAATTTACCTGTAAAATAAAACCTAACCTAAGTTACACTAGCACCTAACACTACAATATAATTAAATAAATTAAATACAATTAATTACAATTAAATAAAATTATCTAAAGTACGAAAAAACCCCACTAAATTACAGAAAATAATAAAATAATTACAAGATTTTTAAACTAATTACACCTACTCTAATCCCCCTAACAAAATAAAAAAGCACCCCAAAATAAAAATGCACTTCCCTACACTAAATTACAAATAGCCCTTAAAAGGGCCTTTTGCAGGGCATTGCCCCAAAGTAATCAGCTCTTTTACCTGTAAAAAAAAAGTACAAATACCCCCCCAACATTAAAACCCACCACCCACACAACCAACCCTACTCTAAAACCAACCCAATCCACCCTTAAAAAAACCTAACACTAACCCCCTGAAGATCACCCTACCGTGAGACGTCTTCACCCAACCGGGCAGAAGTGGTCCTCCAGATGGGCAGAAGTCTTCATCCAACCGGTCAGAAGTGGTCCTCCAGATGGGCAGAAGTCTTCATCCAGACGGCATCTTCTATCTTCATCCATCCGGCACGGAGCGGGTCCATCTTCAAGACATCCGAAGCGGAGCATCATCTTCATCCGGAGTCTTCTTACTAAATGACAGTACCTTTAAGTGACATCATCCAAGATGGCGTCCCTTCAATTCTGATTGGCTGATAGAATTCTATCAGCCAATCGGAATTAAGGTAGAAAAAAATCAGTCAATAGGATTGAGCTGGAATTCTATTGTCTGTTCCAATCAGCCAATCAGCCAATAGAATGCAAGCTCAATCCTATTGGCTGATTGCATCAGCCAATAGGATTTTTTCTACCTTAATTCCGATTGACTGAAAGAATTGTATCAGCCAATCGGAATTGAAGGGACGCCATCTTGGATGACCTCACTTAAAGGTACCGTCATTTAGTAAGAATACTCCGGATGAAGATGATGCTCCGCTTCGGATGTCTTGAAGATGGACCCGCTCCGTGCCGGATGGATGAAGATAGAAGATGCCGTCTGGATGAAGACTTCTGCCCATCTGGAGGACCACTTCTGACCGGTTGGATGAAGACTTCTGCCCATCTGGAGGACCACTTCTGCCCGGTTGGGTGAAGACGTCTCACAGTAGGGTGATCTTCAGGGGGTTAGTGTTAGGTTTTTTTAAGGGTGGATTGGGTTGGTTTTAGAGTAGGGTTGGTTGTGTGGGTGGTGGGTTTTAATGTTGGGGGGGGTAT
The DNA here is from genome assembly GCF_027579735.1 of Bombina bombina. NCBI lineage: Eukaryota > Metazoa > Chordata > Amphibia > Anura > Bombinatoridae > Bombina > Bombina bombina. The sequence goes on from NC_069500.1 coordinate 137,789,709, forward strand.
TTGTACTTTTTTTTTACAGGTAAAAGAGCTGATTACTTTGGGGCAATGCCCTGCAAAAGGCCCTTTTAAGGGCTATTTGTAATTTAGTGTAGGGTAGTGCTTTTTTATTTTGGGGTGCTTTTTTATTTTGTTAGGGGGATTAGAGTAGGTGTAATTAGTTTAAAAATCTTGTAATTATTTTATTATTTTCTGTAATTTAGTGGGTTTTTTTTCGTACTTTAGATAATTTTATTTAATTGTAATTAATTGTATTTAATTTATTTAATTATATTGTAGTGTTAGGTGTTAGTGTAACTTAGGTTAGGTTTTATTTTACAGGTAAATTTGTCTTTATTTTAACTAGGTAGCTATTAAATAGTTAATAACTATTTAATAACATTGTACCTAGTTAAAATAAATACAAAGTTGCCTGTAAAATAAAATTAAACCCTAAGCTAGATACAATGTAACTATTAGTTATATTGTAGCTAGCTTAGGGTTTATTTTATAGTCCTGATGTCTTGAGGATGGACTCGCTCCGCGCCGGATGGATGAAGATTGAAGATGCCGTCTGGATGAAGACTTCTGCCTGTCTGGAGGACCACTTCTGCCCGTTTGGGTGGAGACGTCTCACGGTAGGGTGATCTTCAGGGGGTTAGTGTTAGGTTTTTTTAAGGGGGGATTGGGTGGGTTTTAGAGTAGAGTTGGTTGTGTGGGTGGTGGGTTTTAATGTTGGGAGGGTATTTGTACTTTTTTTTTTTTACAGATAAAAGAGCTAATTGCTTTGGGGCAATGCCCTGCAAAAGGCCATTTTAAGGGCTATTTGTAATTTAGTGTAGGGTAGGGTTTATTTATTTTGGGGGGCTTTTTTATTTTGTTAGGGGATTAGAGTAGGTGTAATTAGTTTAAAAATCTTGTAATTATTTTATTATTTTCTGTAATTTAGTGTTTGGTTTTTTTCGTACTTTAGATAATTTTATTTAATTGTAATTAATTGTATTTAATTTATTTAATTATATTGTAGTGTTAGGTGTTAGTGTAACTTAGGTTAGGTTTTATTTTACAGGTAAATTTGTCTTTATTTTAACTAGGTAGTTATTAAATAGTTAATAACTATTTAATAACTATTATACCTAGTTAAAATAAATACAAACTTCCCTGTAAAATAAATATTAATCCTAAAATAGCTACAATATAATTATTATTTATATTGTAGATATATTAGGGTTTATTTTACAGGTAAGTATTTAGCTTTAAATAGGAATAATTTATTTAATAAGATTTATCCAAAAAATAACAGTTGTCGCTCGCTGTTTAAATCTTTGCAGCTAACACAATTAATCTCCTCCCCAACTCGCATAAACATCAAAAGCCATAATCATACCCTGCTCGACTGGATTCTCTCCTCTTCTCCCGACCGAATCCAGGAGGCAGATGTTCTCCCTAACAATTTCAGTGACCACTGCTTAGTGTACTGTGTGCGCAAAATAAAGGCTACTAAATCCTCTCCCAAGGTTAAAATCACCAGGTCCTTCAAAAAATTTAATCTTCAATCATTTATAAATGACATCAAGAACCTCCCCTGGCACAGATTAAACCTAATCCCAGATCTAGACTCTGCAGTTGAATTCTTTCAGTCTGAACTCCTACAAGTTTGGAATTTACATGCACCGCTGCGTAAGGTGAGAGTAAAAGGAGCACACTTGAATTGGATCACAGCTGACCTCATTCAAATGTACCAATTTCGGGATTCATTGTGGTCAAAATTCAAGCATACTGGCTCTATGAATGATCACTGTGTATATAGACAATGGCGAAATATATGTACTAAACAAACAAAATTGGCTAAGGCGCAATATTTCTGTGAAAATCTGAACAATAATATATGTAACCCTAGAAAGTTTTGGAAACTCATAAATAACCTACAAAATCCACCAATCCACTCCCAACCCTCCACTGTCAATGTGGATAACCAAAACCTGCAACTCCCCTTAGAAGTAGCAAATGCCTTTAACAATTATTTTGTAGCATGCTCCACCACCCTGATTGACAAACTAATAAATGACACTCGTCCTGAAGCTACAAATGTGGATCAGGCCCCACTAAAACAGCAAAGACCCAATATAGAAAAGTTCAATTTTAGACCTGTACCCTTCAATGTCATTAAGAAACACCTCAAAAATCTAAAAATGAAAAACCAGTCAGGACCTGATCAAATCCCAGCAATGCTGTTGAAGCTCAGTGCGCCAGCAATTGCTAAGCCTGTCGCAACCCTAATTAACGAATCCTTGGTGTCTGGATACATACCAAAACTCTGGAAAACTGCAAGAGTAGTGCCTATCCATAAAAGTGGGGAGTTAACCTTGGTTTCTAACTATCGTCCTATATCATTGCTCCCTGTATTGTCAAAAATCTTAGAAAAATGCGTCCATATGCAATTATGCGAATATTATCAACTTTCAAACTATCTGACCCCTGATCAATCAGGTTTCAGACCGAATCACTCCACTACAACTGCCCTCCTAAAAGTTTGCAACGACATCCAAACTGGCATGGAACAAGGAGACCTAACTGGAGCTATTTTCCTTGATTTTGCAAAGGCTTTTGACACAGTGGACCATGACCTACTACTTCTCAAACTAAAAAACTCTGGTATTGCTGATCACACGTTAACCTGGTTTAAATCATATGTATCGGATCGATCACAATATGTCTCTGTCTCTAACAGTGACTCCCTCCCTCTCCCAGTCACGTGTGGTGTTCCCCAAGGTTCCATTCTCGGCCCCCTACTATTCACATTATTTATAAATGATTTGCCTAATGTCTGCAAATCCTCAACTGTACACATGTACGCAGACGACACGGTAATCTATACAAACAAATCTGATCTGCCGCAGCTTGAAGCAGTGCTCCAAGACCAGTTCACAGAGGTAGAAAAGTGGATCTCGAGAAACAAACTCTTCCTAAACACTGACAAAACGGTCACAATGATCTTTGGAACGGGACCTAAAATACAAAAATTACAAAATTCCCATCTTCGCATCAAAACAAAATCCAATTGCACGCTGACCGCAGTTCACTCTTTTAAATACTTAGGTATGTTGTTAGACCCCAATCTATCTTTTGGACTCCACATAGAAAAACTTGCCTCTAAACTTTATCCAAAACTAGGTGCCCTGTACAGAAACAAATCTTGCCTCAGCCCTACAGTAAAGGAAAAGATTGTACAGCAAATGCTGATGCCTATCTTGGATTATGGGGACATAGTATATGCACCTGCTCCGCAAACTCACCTTAATAAACTAAATACGTTATATAACTCGCTCTGCCGCTTTGTGCTACAATGTAACTACAGGACCCACCACTGTGACATGCTAAAAGAACTAAACTGGCTGTCGCTGGAATCCAGACGCACCCTCCATCTTTCCTGCCTTGTCTTTAAGAGCCTTTCTGGGAAGCTCCCACCCTACCTGAGCAGAATGCTCTCCCCTGCTATTCCCACCTCCTATAACCTCCGATCCAATAACAGCACATTATTTAGCTTGCCTCAATACAAAAAGAAAGCAGCTCGATCCTCCTTTTCCTACAGAACGCCACAATTATGGAATGACCTCCCTCACACTTTAAAAACTTCCCCAAGCCTAAAATCCCTTAAGAGATCCCTCTATACATATCTCAAAACAGAATGCTCCTGTCATGGTTGATTATATATTTCCTACCTGTTCTATGTTAAATGTCTGCATATATTGTGTATTATTATTGTTTTTGTATTTTATTGTACCCTATTGTATCAATGCAATGTTTTGTGATCCCAGGACATACTTGAAAACGAGAGAAATCTCAATGTATCCTTCCTGGTAAAATATTTTATAAATAAATAAATAAATAAATTTTATTTCGTTAGATAAAAACTATATTTAACTTAGGGGGGTGTTAGGGTTAGGGTTAGACTTAGCTTTAGGGGTTAATACATTTATTATAGTAGCGGCGAGGTCCGGTCGGCAGATTAGGGGTTAATAAGTGTAGGTAGGTAGCGGCGACATTGGGGGGGCAGATTAGGGGGTAATAAATATAATATAGGGGTCAGCGGTATTAGGGGCAGCAGATTGGGGTTCATAGGGATAACGTAGGTTGTGGCGGTGTACGGAGCGGCAGATTAGGGGTTAAAAATAATATGCAGGGGTCAGCAATAGCAAGGGCGGCAGATTAGGGGTTAATAAGTGTAAGGTTAGGGGTGTTTAGACTCGGGGTACATGTTAGGGTGTTAGGTGCAGACTTAGGAAGTGTTTCCCCATAGGAAACAATGGGGTTACGTTGGGAGCTGAACGCTGCTTTTATGCAGGTGTTAGGTTTTTTTTCAGCTCAAACGGCCCCATTGTTTCCTATGGGGGAATCGTGCATGAGCACGTTTTTGAAGCTAGCCGCGTCCGTAAGCACCGCTGGTATTTAGAGTTGCAGTGGCGGTAAATATGCCTGTACGCTCCCGTTTTGGAGCCTAACGCAGCCCTTCTGTGAACTCTAAATACCAGCGGTATTTAAAAGGTGCGGGGGGAAAAAAACATGCGAAGCTAACGCACCCCTTTGGCCGCAGAACTCTAAATCTAGCCGTTAGTTAATGATAGTAATTTTATTTAGATTTATTTAAATTATATTTAAGTTAGGGGGTGTTAGGCTTAGGGTTAGACTTAGGTTTAGGGGTTAATAACTTTATTATAGTGGTAGCGACATTGTGGGCGGCAGATTAGGGGTTAATAAATGTAGTTAGGTTGCGGCAACATTGGGGGCGGCAGATTAGGGGTTCATAAATATAATGTAGGTGGCGGCGGTGTCCGGAGCGGCACATTAGGGGTTAATAATATAATGCAGGTTGCGGTGATGTCGGGCGGCAGATTAGGGGTTAATAAGTGTAAGATAAGGGGTGTTTAGACTCGGGGTTCATGTTAGGGTGTTAGGTGTAGACATAAAATGTATTTCCCCATAGGAATCAATGGGGCTGCGTTAGGAGCTTTACGCCGCATTTTTTGCAGGTTTTAGGTTTTTTTTCAGCCTGCTCTCCCCCATTTATTCCTATGGGGAAATCGTGCATGAGCATGTTTTACCAGCTCACCGCTAACATAAGCAGGGCTGGTATTGAGGTGAGATGTGGAGCTAAATTTTGCTCTTCGCTCACTTTTTTGCGGCTAACGCCGGGTTTGTAAAAACCCGTAATACCAGCGCTGTCTGTAAGTGAGCGGTGAGCATAAACTGCTCGTTAGCACCGCACCCCTGTTAACGCCAAACTCGTAATCTAGGCAAAAGTATTTATATACGTTATGAACCCAATAGGGAGAAAGGGTTATTTGCTATAAAGACAACCCGCTTTATATAAGAAAAAGTATAAATAGCACATCTATCAAGCATATAAATAAATAAATAAATATAAACATTTTTCTTCTTATTTATAGATGAATTTTAAGCCTATTTTGCACCAAGGAAAAGTCAGGGTATCAAAACAATTAAGGATTTTCTTCTTGTGTAACTTGACCCTTTGTTCCCTTCTTCCTACTTTTCCTTAGGGTCTTTTTCTGTTATTCAACAGATTTACAGTTGATGCATTTTAATCCCCTTTTTTCTCTCTTTTTTTTTTCCCCTTTTTCCGTCCCCCTTCTTCTCTTCTTCCTTTTTTTAAGTTAGAGGTAATATAGAACCAGATAATAAAGAAGCCACTCGGGTATGTTTAAATCCAGAAAAGAAAACCTCATGGAGAACATTCGCTCCTATAAAAGCTGCAGAATTCAATAGCCTCCAATAACACTATCAACAGCCGTAATTTTTCTTCCAAAGTAGGGTACATTCTTTTTCTGCCCACATCTGACAAAGAAAATCCCGGTCTAATAGAAAGACTCTTGCAGCTCCTCACGCAGCACTGTCTTTTAATCCCTTTTCTCTCTGTAGCCAAAATGGTGTGTCCTAGACTTCTGCAGGCTTAGCAACATGCACAGTTCTGCCAAACAGTCCAGATGCGAGTTAAAGAAAGGAAACAGGTCAGAGACTCAAGTGTCAGCCTCTCTCAAGCAGCACCGGTGGGAGAGAGGAGCTACCCAAACACTCAGGCCTGGCTCTTATCGCAATCATAGTATAATAGCAGTGGTTCTTTTGATGGCTGAACAGCCGATCAGTGCAATGGTATTGCACTGTGAGGCCTCCAGTGTTGATGGTTCACTCAGTCAATTAGACACAGGGTTTCGGCGGGGGGGGATCCCCACCAATGGCTATGGATAGAAGCTCTGTGACCATACGCTGCATGTCCTGCGTTTAGGCTCCACCCCAGAAGTCTTGCTTGATTTGCATATTAATAAATATGATTGTGGGTTTTTTTGTTTTTGTTTTTTTTTTATTAAAATACTGCTCAGGTTACTTTTTAATTTATTAAAATGCTGAATCAAATTTTATCATCAGAATGTTCATTTATTATTGTAACTTTATAAAATGTTAAATATAAAATTATTGAAACTTATATGAAATTGTTGATTGCATGTAAGTTACAAACCACATGAACCACATTAGCCATGTCGTATTCCTTACCTCTCTCTGTCTGGGGAAGCGCATGTACACATGCATGAAACACGTCAAATCAGTTCCTTGTTTGAATTTCATGCTTAAACACCAATAAATTACTGATGCTGACTTATCTTAAGAACTCAACTTTCTTTTCTATTGCCAATTTCCGTATTCTCTACCATTTAGCCTGGGTCCAGGCCACTGAGTGATTTACTGGCGATAGGTAATATTATTCTTACCAGATGATAGCTGCTATTAAGAATATAATTTTCCTTTATAGCTATGAAAATGTTTGCCTTACTTATTGATTACAGACAATGTTTAATAGATTGAACAGACTCATAGTCTTCCAAATATTTGCTGACACAGGTGTATTAATTATCAATACAATATGCACAAATAATTAAGGCCTAGATTTGGAGTTTGGCGGTAGATGGGCTGTTAACGCTACGCGGGCTTTTTTCTGGCTGCACCATAAAATTAACTCTGGTATCGAGAGTTCAAAAAAATGCTGCGTTAGGCTCCAAAAAAGGAGCGTAGAGCATTTTTACTGCAAATGCAACTCTCGATACCAGAGTTGCTTACGGACGCGGCCAGCCTCAAAAACGTGCTCGTGCATGATTCTCCCATAGGAAACAATGGGGCTGTTTGAGCTGAAAAAAAACCTAACACCTGCAAAAAAAGCAGCGTTCAGCTCCTAACGCAGCCCCATTGTTTCCTATGGGGAAACACTTCCTACGTCTGCACCTAACACTCTAACATGTACCCCGAGTCTAAACACCCCTACCCTTACACTTATTAACCCCTAATCTGCCGCCCCCGCTATCGCTGACCCCTGCATATTATTATTAACCCCTAATCTGCCGCTCCGTACACCGCCGCAACCTACGTTATCCCTATGTACCCCTAATCTGCTGCCCCTAACACCGCCGACCCCTATATTATATTTATTAACCCCTAACCTGCCCCCCACAACGTCGCCGCCAGCTACTTACAATAATTAACCCCTAATCTGCCGACCGCAAAGCGCCGCCACCTACATTATCCTTATGTACCCCTAATCTGCTGCCCCTAACACCGCCGACCCCTATATTATATTTATTAACCCCTAACCTGCCCCCCACAACGTCGCCGCCAGCTACTTACAATAATTAACCCCTAATCTGCCGACCGCAAAGCGCCGCCACCTACGTTATCCTTATGTACCCCTAATCTGCTGCCCCTAACACCACCGACCCCTATATTATATTTATTAACCCCTAATCTGCCCCCCTCAACGTCGCCGACACCTGCCTACACTTATTAACCCCTAATCTGCTGAGCGGACCTGAGCGCTACTATAATAAAGTTATTAACCCCTAATCCGCCTCACTAACCCTATCATAAATAGTATTAACCCCTAATCTGCCCTCCCTAACATCGCCGACACCTAACTTCAATTATTAACCCCTAATCTGACGACCGGAGCTCATCGCTACTATAATAAATGTATTAACCCCTAAAGCTAAGTCTAACCCTAACACTAACATCCCCCTAACTTAAATATAATTTACATCTAACGAAATTAATTATCTCTTATTAAATAAATTATTCCTATTTAAAGCTAAATACTTACCTGTAAAATAAATCCTAATATAGCTACAATATAAATTATAATTACATTGTAGCTATTTTAGGATTCATATTTATTTTACAGGCAACTTTGTAATTATTTTAACCAGGTACAATAGCTATTAAATAGTTAAGAACTATTTAATAGTTACCTAGTTAAAATAATAACAAAATTACCTGTAAAATAAGTCCTAACCTAAGTTATAATTAAACCTAACACTACCCTATCAATAAATTAATTAAATAAAATACCTACAATTATCTACAATAAAACCTAACACTACACTATCAATAAATAAATTAAATACAATTTCTACAAATAACTACAATTACATAAACTAACTAAAGTACAAAAAATAAAAAAGAACTAAGTTACAAAAAATAAAAAAATATTTACAAACATAAGAAAAATATTACAACAATTTTAAACTAATTACACCTACTCTAAGCCCCCTAATAAAATAACAAAGAGCCCCAAAATAAAAAAATTCCCTACCCTATTCTAAATTAATAAATTTAAAAGCTCTTTTACCTTACCAGCCCTGAACAGGGCCCTTTGCGGGGCATGCCCCAAGAAAATCAGCTCTTTTGCCTGTAAAAAAAAACATACAATTCCCCCCCCCCCCAACATTACAACCCACCACCCACATACCCCTAATCTAACCCAAACCCCCCTTAAATAAACCTAACACTAAGCCCCTGAAGATCTTCCTACCTTGTCTTCACCTCAACAGGTATCACCGATCCGTCCTGGTATCCGGTGCTGAAGAGGTCCAGAAGAGGCTCCAAAGTCTTCCTCCTATCCGGCAAGAAGAGGACATCCGGACCGGCAAACATCTTCATCCAAGCTGCATCTTCGATCTTCTTCCATCCGGTGTGGAGCGGGTCCATGTTGAAGCATCCGACGCGGATCCAACCTCTTCTTCCGGCGTCTCCCGACGAATGACGGTTCCTTTAAGGGACGTCATCCAAGATGGCGTCCCTCGAATTCCGATTGGCTGATAGGATTCTATCAGCCAATCGGAATTAAGGTAGGAATATTCTGATTGGCTGATGGAATCAGCCAATCCGAATCAAGTTCAATCCGATTGGCTGATCCAATCAGCCAATCAGATTGAGCTCGCATTCTATTGGCTGATCGGAACAGCCAATAGAATGCGAGCTCAATCTGATTGGCTGATTGGATGAGTAGGTGAAATTAGTTTAAAATTGTTGTAATATTTTTCTTATGTTTGTAAATATTTTTTTATTTTTTGTAACTTAGTTCTTTTTTATTTTTTGTACTTTAGTTAGTTTATGTAATTGTAGTTATTTGTAGAAATTGTATTTAATTTATTTATTGATAGTGTAGTGTTAGGTTTTATTGTAGATAATTGTAGGTATTTTATTTAATTAATTTATTGATAGGGTAGTGTTAGGTTTAATTATAACTTAGGTTAGGACTTATTTTACAGGTAATTTTGTTATTATTTTAACTAGGTAACTATTAAATAGTTCTTAACTATTTAATAGCTATTGTACCTGGTTAAAATAATTACAAAGTTGCCTGTAAAATAAATATTAATCCTAAAATAGCTACAATGTAATTATAATTTATATTGTAGCTATATTAGGATTTATTTTACAGGTAAGTATTTAGCTTTAAATAGGAATAATTTATTTAATAAGAGATAATTAATTTCGTTAGATGTAAATTATATTTAAGTTAGGGGGATGTTAGTGTTAGGGTTAGACTTAGCTTTAGGGGTTAATACATTTATTATAGTAGCGATGAGCTCCGGTCGTCAGATTAGGGGTTAATAATTGAAGTTAGGTGTCGGCGATGTTAGGGAGGGCAGATTAGGGGTTAATACTATTTATGATAGGGTTAGTGAGGCGGATTAGGGGTTAATAACTTTATTATAGTAGCGCTCAGGTCCGCTCGGCAGATTAGGGGTTAATAAGTGTAGGCAGGTGTCGGCGACGTTGAGGGGGCAGATTAGGGGTTAATAAATATAATATAGGGGTCGGCGGTGTTAGGGGCAGCAGATTAGGGGTACATAAGGATAACGTAGGTGGCGGCGCTTTGCGGTCGGCAGATTAGGGGTTAATTATTGTAAGTAGCTGGCGGCGACGTTGTGGGGGGCAGGTTAGGGGTTAATAAATATAATACAGGGGTCGGCGGGGTTAGGGGCAGCAGATTAGGGGTACATAAGTATAACGTAGGTGGCGGTCGGCAGATTAGGGGTTAAAAAAATTTAATCGAGTTGCGGCGATGTGGGGGGACCTCGGTTTAGGGGTGCATAGGTAGTTTATGGGTGTTAGTGTACTTTAGGGTACAGTAGTTAAGAGCTTTATGAACCGGCGTTAGCCCAGAAAGCTCTTAACTCCTGCTTTTTTCCTGCGGCTGGAGTTTTGTCGTTAGAGCTCTAACGCTCACTTCAGAAACGACTCTAAATACCGGCGTTAGGAAGATCCCATTGAAAAGATAGGATACGCAATTGACGTAAGGGGATCTGCGGTATGGAAAAGTCGCGGCTGAAAAGTGAGCGTTAGACCCTATTTTGAGTGACTCCAAATACCGGCGGTAGCCTAAAACCAGCGTTAGGAGCCTCTAACGCTGGTTTTGACGGCTAACGCCAAACTCTAAATCTAGGCCTAAGAATGATAGCACATGGTCTGCATGATATCTAATGACAAATTTCTACAACATATTACAGTATTATATAGTACGCAGGAGCCAATCATCCTGTTATTATTGCGTTCAGCTAAAAACCAATAAGGAAATTCAGTAGCAATTTTAAGAATACACTTTGGACCCCATTTATAAATGGCCAGGTGTACAATGTTTGCTCCCGTGAACCTGTCTAACTGGCCTTGTGGCAAGGGGAGGAGCATAAGCTGTCTGCTTTTAACATTGCACAAGTCACTGCTCACGTGCAATCTTAAGACCGCAACTACTTAACTTGCGAGAAGCCTGAAACACTGATGCCCCAAAGCTGCTTTTGCAGCTTCATAAATGGGGCCCATTGTATGATCCAACACAATCTATTTTCATGTGGGCATGTGTAATGAGTATGTTCTATATATTATATTAATTATTAATCCTCTCTGGCCTTCGTAGCTGCTGTCTATCTCCCTTACAATCCATAATAAATGCCTGTGCCAGGCTGATCTTCCTTACAATGTCACTCCTCATCTGCTGCACCTCTCTGCCAGACCCTTCACTGGCTTCCTCTAACCTCCAGAATAAAACATAAAATCCTGACACTAACTTTGAAAGCTCTTAATAACACTGCTCCACCCAATGAGGCCGAATTATCAAATGTCTGTCGGACCTGATCCGACAGTGCGGATCAGGTCCGACAGACATCGCTGAATGCGGAGAGCAATACGCTCTCCGTATTCAGCATTGCATCAGCAGCTCACAAGAGCTGCTGGTGCAACGCCACCCCCTGCAGACAGGGGGTTGTCAATCAACCCAATCGTACTTGATCGGGTTGAATTGTGGCGATTCCTGTCTGCCTGCTCAGAGCTGGCGGACAGGGTTATGGAGCAGTGGTCTTTAGACCGCTGCTTCATAACTGCTGAAGACTCGCCAGAAACACAGGCCCACAAGCTCCAATCAGAGCTTGATAAATGGGTCTCTATATCTCCGACCTAGTCTCCAGATATTCGCCCTCGCTCCAGTTTTCTTCACTCTGCGCATGACCTCCTTCTCTCTTCCTCTCTTGTTACTTCCTCACATTTCCGTCTACAAGACATCTCCAGACTGGTCCCTATTTTGTGGAACTCTCTGCCTTGCTCTACACGACTCTTCTCTAGTTTTCAAACTCTTCTCTAGTTTTCAAACTTCCAAGCGCTCCTTTAAGACTCTACTGTTTAGGGATGCATATAATATACACTAACATTTTTCTATATTAGTTCCTCTCCTCCTTTAGTTATCCCCTTGAACCCCTTAGCATGTAAGCCTATGAGCCTAGCTGCTTAGTAGGTCACTTTCATGAGAGATGATTTACAACAGTGAAACTCTTGGCAGGGCCCTCTATCCCTTTGTCTCTCATAACAGTCACCTTGCATATAAGACCCATGTCTTTAGCGCTGCGGAACCTGTTGGAGCTCTACAAATTACTGATAATAATATATAATTATAACTTGTAGAAGTGTTTAGTTCTGTACTCCTTTATTACTTGAGTGTCCAAAGAAACTTGTCCTTTATTTTAGGAAATTAACCCATTGCTAACTAAATCTTATGCTAAATGTTTCCATAGACTAAAAATAAATCCATAAGTCAGCCATCATCAATACTGAATTAATGTTTCCTCATGTTTTACTTTTGGTTTGACTGCATGTTTTTGCTTCTATGAAAGTCTGTGGGAACTCCTAAAAAAAAAAAACTTAATAAAACTATGATACATTTGTTTCATATTGTTTTCCTCTGATTTTACTTACCAGTATGCTATTAAAAATGGCTGCTCTAATGAGCAGGAATGGTCAACAAAAATAGCAATAAATCCTCTGAGCTGTAATACAATATATATTTTTAATGCAATTCTGGAAGGTTAGAGATTTTGGCCCAGCATAGATTTAGTTTAGCATATGTAAAACTAAGTTTCAGTAAATTGATGCTTTAAAACAAAACATTTTACAGAAATCCATAATGCTTAGCAAAGAGAAGATTCTGATTTTGATGTTCTTCTGGATGAAGAATTCTAGAACTCCACCGGAATGATCAGGGCCTAGAAACCTATATTTACATACATGACTGTGAACATCAGTTATGGATCTTGTTCCTCTACGGTCCAAATTGTGATTATGCTCCTCTGGCACAGGTGTATGAGAAATGGCTCTTAGCTATTAAGTGTGAGCTTGTCCCTTAATATTATTTTAACATATGTGGAGTTAAACACTCTTTAAGATTATAAAAGGCCAATTAGTTCTAAATTACCATTTTTAACCATATATGAATCATAGAAACATACGCCTAGATTGCGAGTTTTGTGTTAGAGGCTGTGCGGTGCTAACGAGCAGTTTATGCTCACCGCTCACTTACAGACAGCGCTGGTATTACGGGATTTTACAAACCCGGCATCAGCCGCAAAAAAGTGAGCGAAGAGCAAAATTTTGCTCCACATCTCACCTCAATACCAGCGCTGCTTACATTAGCGGTGAGCTGGTAAAATGTGCTTGTGCACGATTTCCCCATAGGAATCAATGGGGGAGAGCAGGCTGAAAAAAATACCTGCAAAAAAGCAGCGTAAAGCTCCTAACGCAGCCCCATTGAATACTATGGGGAAATACATTTTATGTCTACACCTAACACCCTAACATGAACCCCAAGTCTAAACACCCCTAATCTTCCGCCCTCGACATCGCCGCAACCTGCATTATATTATTGACCCCTAATCTGCCGCTCCGGACACCACCGCGACCTACATTATACTTATGCACCCCTAATCTGCTGCCCCCAATTTCGTCGAACCCTACATTATATTTATTAACCCCTAATCTGCCGCCCCCAATGTTGCTGCAACCTAACTACATTTATTAACCCCTAATCTGCCGCCCACAACGTCGCCACCACTATAATAAAGTTATTAACCCCTAAACCTAAGTCTAACCCTAACCCTAACACCCCCTAACTTAAATATAATTTAAAAAATCTAAATAAAATTACTATCATTAACTAAATTATTCCTATTTAAAACTAGATACTTACCTATAAAATAAACCCTAAGCTAGCTACAATATAACTAATAGTTACATTGTATCTAGCATAGGGTTTATTTTTATTTTACAGGCAATTTTGTATTTATTTTAACTAGGTAGAATAGTTATTAAATAGTTATTAACTATTTAATGACTACCTAGTTAAAATAAAGACAAATTTACCTGTCAAATAAAACCTAACCTAAGTTACACTAACACCTAACACTACAATATAATTAAATAAAATAAATACAATTAATTAGAATTAAATAAAATTATCTAAAGTACGAAAAAAACCCACTAAATTACAGAAAATAATAAAATAATTACAAGATTTTTAAACTAATTACACCTACTCTAATCCCCCTAACAAAATAAAAAAGCCCCCCAAAATAAAAAAGCCCTACCCTACACTAAATTACAATTAGCCCTTAAAAGGGCCTTTTGCGGGGCATTGCCCCAAAGTAATCAGCTCTTTTACCTGTAAAAACAAAAGTACAAATACCCCCCAACATTAAAACCCACCACCCACACAACCAACCCTACTTTTAAACCCACCCAATCCCCCCTTAAAAAAAATGCTGCTGTGAACAGAAAAGCTGCAAAGCTGCAAAAGCTTTGCAGCTTTTCTGTTGACCGCAGCACTGGATCCCGGCTAGCCCCGGCCTGCCCTGTAAGACCGCGCTCCACTTAAGCATTGAAGATTTTGCCGTTGACGCTACAGACACAGGTAGTACTGTTTACCAATTGTTGTTAAGAAGGACACGACAGCTCCTGTACCTGTGAATAACATATACATGCACGGCTTCTAAGGTATGCTTTGAAAGTGATTTGATCACGACTCTGGGTCGAGGGTTTGGTCCGGCTAGTTCGGCTGAGCGGCACTTTGGGGACTTTAAAGATATGGAACTAATTCATTTGTGGATTACAAATATTTAATATCATTGGTTAACGTATATCTATCCAGTTTGCCCTGGTGCACCAGAAGTTTTCTCTCAGCCCATTGACTTTTATTTACTGGGATCCCATGTATGAATGTGGTATGTTTGTGATTTGTGTGATTTATTAAAGGATATTTTATTTTTTGACACTTATGTTTCTTGAGTTTTCATTATTTACGGTAGTGCTGGTTTAGCCTAGACTTTTGGAAACCCCTTATTTTGGGGAATCTACTTTCTTGCCATGTTTGTTAAAATATAATTCTCTAGGTAGCACCCGTTTTTCTTATAATAAGTATTTGAGTTTGAGTGCAGCTGCCCTGCTTTGCTTTGTTTAATAATATTTAACTAGTGTTTATGATGCGGAAGTGCAGTGGTTTAGGGGTTAATATATTTATTATAGTGGCGGAGATGTCCGGTTCGGCAGATTAGGGGTTAAAATATTTATTTTAGTGATAGCGATGTGGGGGGGCCTCGGTTTAGGGGTTAATAGGTAGTTTATGGGTGTTAGTGTACTTTTTAGCACTTTAGTTAAGAGTTTTATGCTACGGCGTTGTAGTGTAAAACTCTTAAATACTGACTTTAAAATGCGGTACCAGGCTTGACAGGAGAGGGTCTACCGCTCACTTTTGGTTAGACTCATAATACCGGCGCTATGCAAGTCCCATTGAAAATATAGGATACGCAATTGACTTAAGTGGATTTGCGGTATTTCTGAGTCTGGCCAAAAAAGTGAGCGGTACACCTGTATTTTCAAGACTTGTAATACCAGCGGGCATTAAAAAGCAGCGTTGGGACCGGCAAATGCTGCTTTTTAACCCTAACGCACAACTCGTAATCTAGGCCATAGAATTTTGACTGTAGATAAGAACCAAAAAGGCCCATCAAGTCTACTCATATTACATGTTACTTTTTTCCTATGATAGCCTTATGCATGTCCCAGGCATTTTTAATTCCTTTACAGTTTTTGTGTTTACTACCTCAGATGGAAGTTTATTCCATGAATCCATCACCCTTTCTGTAAAATAATGCTTTCTCAAATTTCTCCTGAATCTGCTACCCTCTAACTTTAGATTGTGACTCAGACTGGCCCCTATTTTGTTGAACTCTCTGCCTTGCTCTACACGACTCTTCTCTAGTTGTCAAACTGTCAAGCGCTCCTTTAAGACTCTACTGTTTAGGGATGCATATAATATACGCTAACATTTTCCTATATTAGTTCCTCTCCTCCTTTAGTTATCCCCTTGAAACCCCTTAGCATGTAAGCCTATGAGCCTAGCTGCTTAGTAGGTCACTTTCATGAGAGATGATTTACAACAGTGAAACTCTTGGCAGGGCCCTCTATCCCTTTGTCTCTCATAACAGTCACCTTGCATATAAGACTCATGTCTTTAGCGCTGCGGAACCTGTTGGAGCTCTACAAATTACTGATAATAATATATAATTATAACTTGTAGAAGTGTTTAGTTCTGTACTCCTTTATTACTTGAATGTCCAAAGAAACTTGTCCTTTATTTTAGGAAATTAACCCATTACTAACTAAATCTTATGCTAAATTTTTCCATAGACTAAATATAAATCCATAAGTCAGCCATCATCAATACTGAATTAATGTTTCCTCATGTTTTACTTTTGGTTTGACTGCATGTTTTTGCTTCTATGAAAGTCTGTGGGAACTCCTAAAAAAAAAAAAACTTAATAAAACTATGATACATTTGTTTCATATCGTTTTCCTCTGATTTTACTTACCAGTATGCCATTAAAAATGGCTGCTCTAATGAGCAGCAATGGTCAACAAAAAAAGCAATAAATCCTCTGAGCTGAAATACAATATATATTTTTAATGCTGTCACCTTGCATATTAGACCCATGTCTTTAGTGCTATGGAACCTGTTGGCCCTCTACATATAACTAATAATTATTAAAATCATTTTATTGTCCCCCAACTGCCTTCAAAAAAATGTGTGCAGTGCCTTTTAGTAAATAAAAAATATTAGCATCTTTTTTTAAAATAAAAAAAAACCTGCATTAAGCAGTTTTTAGGGGTTAAAAGTGGCCAGTGTGAAAAGTGCATTTACATTGTGGTCTATAAGGACTGTGTGTTCGCTGTAAGTATATATTTATATGCTTATACACATATAAACACATAGATATATATGTATATAATCATATATATAAATATTTATATTTGCTGCCAATCGCTGTGCTACTTACCCATGGTCATAAGATACAATCTGGATGATTGACACCCCCTGCTAGCGGATGATTGGCCGTGAATGTGCAGGGGGAGCACAGGTCTGTTAACATTTGTTTTCTTTCATGATTGAGAAAGAGGGGGAGATTTATCAAGCAGCCGATGCTTCTTGATCCGCCCCAATGTTTCCGGCTCTCTGGAAACATAAGTTAAGAAGCAGCGGTCATAAGATACGATCGGTATGATTGACACCCCCATGGCTGTGCAGGGGGAGGCATTGCACAAGCATTTCTTGTGAAATGCTTGCGCAATGTTAAATACCGACAGCGTATGCTGTCGACATTAAGCAATGTCGGACGGACATGGTTCGCTATAGCGAATCATGTCCGCCCGACATTTGTTAAATCGACCCCAATGTGTGCAATTTTAAACAGCTTTCTAATTTACTTCTATTATATAACTTACTTCATTCTTTCGGTATTCTATTTTGAAAAACATACCTAGGAAAGCTCAGTAGTAGCAAAGCATTGCTGGGAGCTACCTGCTAAACATATGTGCTTCTTGTCATTGGCTCACCTGATGTGTTCACTGTTCAGCTAGCTCCCAGTAGTGCATTGATGCTCATTCAACAAAAGTATACCAAGATAATGAAACAAATTTGGTAGTATAAGTAAAATAGAAAGTTGTTTAAAATAGTATGCTCTATTTGAATCATGAAAGAAACATTATGGGCTTCATGTCCCTTTAAGATATACTGAATATTTTCAGCTGTGATAGTTTTATTATAATATTAAATCAATGCATTTTTCTTGGTATAATAGAACTCTGCCTATTAAAAGTAGTGCTTAGAGAAAAGTGAAAGTCATAACTGATATGACAAATTTTCTTTTGTATATATATATATATATCATTTGTAATATTAATATTTGATGTGCATTTCATTATCACATCATAATTGATTCTATACATTACTTGAGGGTTCTTTTTAAACATTCAAGTAAGTGAATAAAAGTTGTTACTCCAGAAAAGGTGCTGTCTTTTTTGATTAACTGGAAATAGCTCTTTTATCACTCAATAACACTTTAAAGCACAGATGTACAACCTTTCAAATAGGAAGCCGCAATGGAATTTTTACTTCTCTTGTAGGACCAGTGAACACATTTTAGAAAATCTATTAACCTAAACAAAAATATTTACCTTGAAATAAGCCTGCTTCAAAAATAAAAGCTTTTAGTCAGCCTTTCTACTTTCAACTGCGTGAGTGAGTCACAGTGGGTTGTGTGTGTGCTGGAGAGTGTTGAATAACAGCCAGATAATGTCATGCAACCATGTCCTGGACATAAGCTTGAGGGGACATCATTCAGAAGCAAGCCTTATGAAGTTAGGGATAGTGAAGGAGGCAAGAAAATTATCATAGGAAACTACAAAAGAGAAAATAGTATAGTGAGAAGAACCAGTTCTAAATGCATAGACACACCAGGCCCTGCATTATATACCTTTTTAAACAAATGCAGAAGCTAATCTGTAATTGTGAGCACAACACAAAGTAATGCAGGTGGAAATTAAAGGGACACTGAACCCAAATTTGTTCTATAGTGATTCAGATAGAGCATGCAATTTTAAGCAACTTTCTAATTTACTCCTATTATCAAATTCTTTTCATTCTCTTGGTATATTTATTTGAAATGTAAGAATGTAAGTTTAGATGCCGGCCCATTTTTGGTGAACAACCTGTGTTGTTCTTGCCGATTGGTGGGTAAATTCACCTACCAATAAACAAGTGCTTTCCATGGTTCTGAACCCAAAAAATAGCTTAGGTGCCTTCTTTTTCAAATAAAGAAAGCAAGAGAATGAAGAAAAATTGATAATAGGAGTAAATTAGAAAGTTGTTTAAAATGGCATGCTCTATCTGAATCACAAAATAAAAAAATTGGGTTCAGTATCCCTTTAAGGACCAGATTAAGATATTTGCGATCAACTCAGTTAAAACCGGCCCACACAAATGTGTGCTGGTATTACAAGTAATGCGCAATGCAAACGCGACCTCGCGTTCGCATTGCATGGAAGCTTTGCGCTCACGAGAGTAAGCTTCCATAGGCTCCAATGGGAGCCTTAATCTCATGCCCTCAGACACTGTTGAGAACCTAGTGCAGCAAACGGGGTAAGTCGCGCAGTGATGGGCAGCAAATATAAAATATATATATGTATATATACATATATATTTATGTGTTTATATGTGTATCTCTGGTTAATTTATGAGTGCTAATTGCTTCCGCAAGCTCACGGTAGCTATAACCAGCCATTACAATAAAAGTAATGGCTGGTTATTTATAGCGTGCCCGTAAACAAGCGAATTTGCCTGTTTGCGGCGCGCAATAAAATAATGCTCCTCTTGTAATCTAGCCCTAAACAGGCAAAATATATATATATATATATATATATATATGTGTGTGTATAGTACATATCAGCAATTAAGCCTTAATTGCAAAAGAGCTGCATGCAAAAGTTTAAAACTATCCATTTATTAATATTGTATAGGTTTTTTTTTATTCCAGGGATTTATATATATTCAGAAAGTTTCTTGACTATGTTTATGTTATTTTCTTTGTTGTGACTAATAATTAGATAACATAAATGAGCCCCTACTGTGATCAAGCAATCACTGCGTAGAATATTCTTGTGTCAGGGTCTAAACCTGCAGAATATACTCCATTCTTTCTGGGGGTAGTGAAAAAAACAAACATAATTTTTAGGCTTCGAATGATACAGAAAAGTGTAAAAAGAAAACCCTCTAATTTGTTAAATCATTTGAATATTGCACCACTGCTTGCATATCAATAGATGTTTAAACCCAGCAAAGGGGCTCAACACATAAAATAACAGTTTACTGTAAAATTGGTCTCCCTTTAATGGTACACCAGCTGTATAAGAAGCCCCGGAAGGAATGAATTGAGAGCAGGGGCATGTGACCACACTACAGGCCAATAGCAGTGGGTTGCTAGGCAGAATTCTGAGGAGCAGGAGCGAGTATAAATATTGAGGGTTGTGAGGCGGAAGCCAGCATCATTTCCCTTGTGAAGCGGGAAAAGCTGACAGGCAGAATGGAGAGCGTGAGCCTTTTGCTGGAACAGGTAAAAACCTTGGTAGCGGAAAAAGGTGTTACCTGGCTCCAGCAGAGGCTCTTTTCAGAGGACAGCGGTTCCGGTGCAGGGTCGTCGACAGTCGAGCCAGCAGGAACATCAGGTCAGGAGCGGTGCGGTCGGCCGGTGAGGCGGACGAAGCCGCCGGTGCGGCTTAGTCCGGATGACAGGAGGGGAGCTTTGGGTCAAGGGAGGCCTGATACGGCCAGGGGTGAGGTTAGCGGAAAGTCGGGAGGCAAGAGAAGGGCTATGGAGGAGCTGCGCACATCTCCAGTGTCAGCAGGGAGTAGGAGGGGAACACTGAGGCCTAGGTTGCTGGGGACGAGTGTAGGCAGCGTGGAGGGGGGAGTAATGGTGACACATGAGGTTTGTGCGGGGAGCAGGGAGGGTGAGGTGGCAGTCGCCAGGAGCGGTATAAGTAAACAGGGGGCTGAGAAGGGAAGGGATGGCTCGGGCTTTGAGGGAGCTAGTGTGGATAGAAGGAGAAGGGGGGAGGGGATGAGTGGGAATGTGAGAAGCGGTAGGGGCGTTGGAGGAACAGGTGTAAACTTAAGGAGCAGTGAGAGGAGGGATAAGGTAACTGTAGGTGCTGCGAGTGGCAGCGGAGGAATTGGAGGGAACATGAGGGAGAATAGCGGACGTTGTTTGGGTAGGGGAAGAGGAGGTTTTGGGAAGGGGCAAGCTAAGGCGAGAGGAAAAAAGGGAAAAGAGGTAGGTGGAGAAAGGGGAGCTGAGGCGAATAGGGACGGCAGGCATAGTGCAGGAGGGATATCAAGTGGGATTGGAGAGGCCGTTGAGGTTTTGGTACAGGATATAAGGGAAAGGGATAGGGTTACAGGGGGTAGGGGGGATGGGGAGAATAGGGGTACAGAGACAGAGAGGGGCAGGGAGAACAGGAGTGGGGGTAAAAGGACTGAGAAAAGGAATAATTTGGAAGTTAATGATTGTGTTTCAGAACCGGAGGAGTCGGACGGCGTCCCGGTGGAAAGGCCGGGGTTGCCTGCGGTGCAGTCTTCATTACAGGAGCTGGAGGAGGACGTCCTGTGGATGAACGAATCTTACAGTGACTTCGCTGGTGAAGAATTGCAATTGGGACAGCAGACGGAACCGGAGAGTTCGGCACAGGTAGGAGAGATGGCTACTTTAATGCAGCTGCTCAATTCTCTGGTGCCTGGGGGGGGACACGTAACTCAGAGTGAAGGACAAATTGGGGGAATGAGGGAAGAACGAGAGAGGGGCAGGGGAAGAGAGAAGGAAGACACTAGGAGGCAGAGACATCATGTTAATCATTCTCCACAGAGAGCAGGTGGAGGTTCAGGTGGACAGAGCAGAAGGGACAGGAGCAGGAGCAGAGGGACACGGCGGAGGGAGAGATCTCGGACGCCAAGGATAGACTACAGGGAGCGGGAAAGGCATACGTCCCCCACATGGGGCAGGCGGGATAGAGATCGTGAACACACACGTAGGAGGGAAAGCTCTATGTCTTATAACATTGATGATAGGGGGAGAAGATCTGCAGGTGACAGGGCGGAAAGGAGAAGAGAGGATACAATAGTGGTGCAGGAGCCTGAGTCAAGGCCGCCAGGTGAGACGGCGGGTTCCCTGCAGGGGGGGAAGGAAAAAGAAGAGTCGGGGGGAGTGTATGAGACGGTGATGAAAGGTCTGAAGGAGCTGGTGGCTCAATTAGAAGACAAAAGGAAAGTTGGGGGTGATGTAGGAACAGTAGCGGGAGCATGGGTACTGGCAGTGAAGGAGGGTAGTGTACCGGTGGTTGGAACCCCTTCGGGGAGTGGGGTAGAAAAAGGAGGGTCGGTGCCGGTTACAAGCGGTGAAGTGTTAATTGTGGCAGATCAAGCCTTGCGTAGGCCTTGCTTGTGCTCGATTGGACCACTTGGGATCCATCTGAGTAAAGAGGTTAAAGAAAAGATATGGAAACGAGAGTTCATTGTTGCCGTTGGACCACTTTATTGAGTTAAAGGAAGATCCAAAAGGGGAACAGGGCAAAAAGGAAGAGGAGGAGAGAAAGAAAAAGTGGAGGAAATTACCTAAAACTTTTTCAAACTGGACGAGGGCTTTTTGCATATTAGCCAGCGTGATCGGGGAGAAATTCCCTGAGCAGAGCTCGACTATGTTTTGCTATTTTGATGAAATATCAGGGGCTCAGAGGACATATGGGGGTCTTGCCTGGTGGCGTTACGATGAACAGTTCCGCCAGAGGCTGGCGGTACGACCAGAGATGCGGTGGGACGACAGAGAGATGGGGGTGTGGCTGGAGTTAATGACTCCTTTGAGGGGGCAGTCCTTTCGGAGTGGAGGAACGGGGGCTAGTGGAACGACAGTGGGGGCCACATCGGTGGCAATTAAAAAAGGCCTCTGCTTCCAGTTTAATGAAGGGGTGTGTAGGTTCGGAGGGGCGTGCAAATACAAGCACGAGTGCTCAGGATGCGGAGGTGCGCACTCTGGGGCAAAATGTTTCCGAAAAGGAAAGGGGAATGGTAAAGGAGGTGAGGGTGCTGCTACGGGCTCGGACCCCGGTGAGGGTAAGAGAGATGGCCCCGTGGCTAAGCCAATATGGTAAGACAAAGGGTAGAGCGGGGGATGCGGAGCTGTTACTGACGGGCTTCAGTTCCGGATTTCGTATCCCGTTCGAGGGTTCAAAGGGTTCGGGAGTTCCTGGGAATTTAAAATCGGCTGAGCAATTCCCAGAGGTGGTTCAAGTTAAGTTGGAAAAGGAGGTGGCACTGGGGAGAATGGCGGGCCCCTTCAAGGACCCTCCATTCCCGAATTTGAGGGTGTCCCCACTTGGGGTGGTCCCAAAGAAGACGGAGGGACAATTTAGAATGATTCACCACCTGTCTCATCCTAAGGGGGATTGACCCGTCTTTGACGGCAGTACGTTATGCTTCATTTGATAAGGCGGTGAGTGTGGTCAGGAGAGCGGGGATTGGAGCTTTGTTGGCAAAGGTGGATGTGGAGGCAGCCTTTCGGCTTTTACCAGTCCATCCGGTGTGTCATCATTTATTGGGTTGCCAATTTCAAGGGGAATTTTTCGTTGATCTGTGTTTACCCATGGGATGCTCCATATCCTGTGCGTACTTCGAAAAATTTAGTACATTTGTGGAATGGGTGGTGAAGAAAAAGGCGGGCAGGTCATCGATGGTCCATTATTTGGATGATTACCTGTTTGTGGGGGAAACTGGTTCTGGAGTTTGTGAAATGTTGTTGAAAACATTTGTTGAAGTGGCTGAGCAATTCGGGATTCCGATTGCACCAGGAAAGACGGAAGGGCCGGTGACTAAGTTGAGTTTTCTGGGGATCCAGATTGACTCAGTATTGATGGAGTGCTCGTTACCTTGGGATAAGGTGGTAGATCTGAGAAAGGTCATAACTGAGATGCTTGGGAAAGGGAAAGTGTCATTGCGAGAAGTGCAATCGCTACTGGGCAAGCTTAATTTTGCTTGTCGTGTGATCCCAGTTGGAAGGGTTTTTGGAAGGCGTCTGGCATTGGCTACGGTTGGGGTGAAGGAACCACACCACAGGATCCGGCTTTCAAAGGAGTTGAAGGAGGATCTTAGAGTGTGGTTGATTTTTCTGGAAGAGTTCAATGGGCGGTTGCTCATTCAGGAGGGGCCGGTATCGGATGAGATGTTGCACCTATACACAGATGCTTCAGGAGCACATGGCTTTGGGGCATATTTTGATGGCAGATGGTGCGTGGATACATGGCCTGTGGAATGGAAGGAACAAGGTTTAACCAAGAACTTGGTGTTTCTAGAATTGTTTCCGTTGGTGGTGGCTGTTATGGTTTGGAATGGTGAGCTGAGGAATAGGAAGGTGACTTTCCACTCTGACAATCTGGGAGTGGTATTTGCGATTAATAAGTTGACAGCGAAGTCAAGGCCGGTGATTCGGCTTCTCCGAGTGTTTGTCCTGGAATGCTTGAGGGGGAATGTGTTTTTTAGGGCGGTGCATGTACCCGGGAAGCAAAATGTGATTGCTGACTCTCTTTCCCGGTTGCAGTGGCAGAAGTTTCGGGAAGCAGCCCCGGAGGCGAAGTTGGATGGGGAAGAATGCCCAAGGGCTTTGTGGCAGATAGACTTCTTAAAGGATTGAAATTGGCGAGAGGGGCTTTAGCCCAGAGTACGTTAAGAGCTTACGTGCCAGTATGGAAACGGTGGTTTTGTAGGCTGCACAGGGATGGAATCAGGCTATCAAAAGAGGATTGGGTGTGGTACTTGGTTGATTGGGTGCAGGAATGGAAAGAGGCGAAGATGTCAAAATCCATGGTGAATCGTCAGGTGGCGGCGTTAGCCTTTCTGTTTAAGCTGATGGGATGGGTTGATTTAACAAAGGAGTTTTGGGTAAAATTGGGGGTGAGAGGTGTTTGTAGAGGTGGAGCTAGGGGGGACAAAAGACGTCCACTTGTATTTAGTTTACTATTAAAGGTAGTCGGGGCTTTGGAGGTGGTGTGCAATTCTAAGTTTGAGTATTATTTGTTCCGGGTGGCTTTTGTTTTAGCCTTTTTCGGGGCTTTTAGAGTATTGGAATTGGTTGGGGCTAATAGAAAGGACAATGGCGGTATCGGGTTTGGTGATGTGGTGATATCAAGGGAGGAAGTGTCCATTTGGCTTAGAAAATCTAAGACAGATCAGGAGGGTATGGGCCGCTTAATCAAGTTATTTGCTATCGGGGGTGTTTGTTGCCCGGTAGGTTCTCTGGTGGATTATCTTAGGATCAGGCCTTGTGGTGAGGGCCCTCTTTTGAGGCACGAGGATGGAGGAGCATTGTCAAAATATCAGTTTGGAGCGGTACTTAAAAGGGCTTTGTCCGTGGCTGGGGTGGACCCTAAAGATTTTGGATGCCATTCGTTTAGAATAGGCGCGGCAACTGAGGCGCATGAATTGGGTTTGAGTGAGGAAGTTGTGAAAAAGGTGGGAAGGTGGAAGTCGGGGTGTTTTAAGCGTTATGTTCGTCCTAACATGATAGTATAGTTTTGTTTTTCTTAACAGATCCAGTTCAGTGTTGGATAGTTGGACATTCTTTCATTTACTGGGCGAGAAAAGCTGCAGCAACAAAGGAAGGGGGAATCCAGTTGGGCCTTCCTCGGGAACAGGTTGGGGTAAAGTGGTTTGGGGTAAGAGGTCTAAAATGGGAAGGGGTAGTGAGTACAGTGAGTAATTTTGCCAGGCTGTACAAGCCTCCTGACATTTTGGTGTTACACGCTGGAGGAAATGACTTAGGGTTTATGGCTCAGTTGAAGGGTGGCATGCGTAGGTTGAAGGTGTTAATTGTGTGGTCAGAAATTGAGACAAGGTTGGAATGGCGCTCAGCTTGGGATGTCAGGAGGCTGGATTTATCCAGGAGAAAGGTTAACAGGACTCTATCAGGTTTTGTTGCTCAGTTGGGGGGTTTTGGCATTCGCCATGTTGAATTCGAAGGGGAATCAGGCAGATGCTTTTTTATTAAGGATGGGGTGCATCTCAATGAAGTGGGGTTGCACTTATTTAATTTTAACCTAAAAGAAGGGGTACAGAAGGCCTTAGCCCGGTTTGGCGGTGTCCGACGGTAGGTCGGTCTGTGGCGGGTGCTGGCCTTATCAGGCGAGTTTTATGTGGTAATGGTACCTCATCGGACGATGGGGAGAGTTTAAGAAAAGGGGGCGTGCCTGGCAACAGCCAGTGGAAGGCACGTGTGGTGGATGATGGACAGCACCCCAGAGTTTTTGTAACCACATTGGTTAGGTGGTTGTGTTATTTGTAAACACTTGTTTGTTTAATAAATGCGGGCTGCGGCCTTTTGTACCCAAAACTTTGTCATGTTTGGTTATTGATTCACAAGAAGAGTGCCGAATGTGTGTGTCAAAAGTGTATGGGGAATTGAATTTTAAAAAAAAAAATCTGTTTTTGCTCTTTGAAACCACAACTCATTAAAATGTACTGAACATTATCTTTAACCAAATCCATGCCAAAAAGGGAGGTTAACTGAAAAAAGGAAGAACTAGATATGTTTTTTAATATATTTTTTCCAACTGGAATGTCAATCTGACTGATTCAATACTGAGTATTAGACAACACTTGTTTACTAAGTAGTGTGGTCCACAGATACAGACCTTCACTGAAGCAAAATGTATGCTGTGAAGTCAAACTAGAACCTGCAGGCTAAAGAATTCAATATTGAAAGTAGTTTTTTTTTTAATTTGCTTTGTTTTCTTTCTCGTTCAAACATCAATTTCATGGTATGACCACAATTAAAAAAACATATTACATATTATATAACTAAATATTAATTGACGTTAAACACTTCTTTGCAATTATTCTGATGATCCCATTTAGTTATGGTACATGTTTCAAAGTTTAAGGTGTGAACAGAAGTTACTAACATTAGCTTGCAACTTGATATTACAAGTCCATGGTAAATTAGATTAACCAGAGGATGGTTAGTATGCCTCTAGCGCATCCATTACTTTCCGTGGGTATTGCGACTGCGCTAAATAGCACTGATATTACAAGTTGAAAGTTATGGGTTGCGCTAGAAGAATTAGTGAGACTAGAGACCTGAAGAAAAGTGTAAGGGTAAACAAAAAGTTTTACAAAACAAATCCAAAACATATTACATAAAGTATTACACTATGACCTTATAAATTTCCCTTTCTTATATATATATATTGGTAAAAAGATTTTAAAAGGGTTAAAAAAAGATTTATGGCAAGGGGTTTAACTGGAAAGGGCTCAAATATATATACCACCCCTGCATTAGTATACACAAATGTCCATAGTCTATAAAAACATCCATTGTTGACTATGATCACTTACTGGTCTAGAGTTTGTGATTGAGCTGCAAGCGGCATCTTTACCTGTTTTTATGTCCTTTTGTATATTAATAAATTGTTTTCATTTATCCTGAAGTTCCAGAGTATCTTTGGGAGCCTAGGGGCTTTATACCTACCAGTATCAATATCTGAACTAGATTATAGCTCTTCAAAGTGTGAGAACTTGTCCACCTGTGATTATATATTGCAATATATAGAGAATTCACTATTGTATGTTTTCTCTCTTCTATGGGAGGTCTTTGGATTCAATTATTATCAAGTGCTGACATTAACTGCTAGCAAGTATTTGCTCCTGTATGAACTATAACTATAAATGTATTACTATATCCTTTCATGTTAGGGTGATTAACACTTATTGTTTGTTTAAAATTGTATGTTCTTTCTGAATCATAAAATAATCATTTGCGGCTAGATAACGAGTTTGGCGTTAGCTTTAAAAAGCAGCGTTAAGGGGTCCTAACGCTGCTTTTTAATGCCCGCTGGTATTACGAGTCTGGCAGGTACAGGTGTACCGCTCACTTTTTTTCTGCGACTTTTCCATACCGCAAATCCCCTTACGTCAGTTGCATATCCTATCTTTTTAATGGGATTTTCCCAATGTCGGTATTACGAGTCTTGGAAGAAGTGAGCAGTACAGCCTCTACCTCCAAGACTCCTACCGCATTTAAAAGTCAGTAGCTAAGAGTTTTATGGGCTAACGCCGGAACATAAAGCGCTTAACTAAAGTGCTACAAAGTACACTAACACCCACAAACTACCTATGAACCCCTAAACCGAGGCCCCCCCACATTGCAAACACTAAAATAAAAATGTTTAACCCCTAATCTGCCGACCGGACATCGCCGCCACCTACATTATACCTATGAACCCATAATCTGCAGCCCCTAACATCACCGACACCTACATTATATTTATTAACCCCTAATCTGCCGCCCCCAACGTCGCCACCACCTACCTTCAATTATTAACCCCTAATATGCCGACCGGACACCGCTGCCACCTACATTATCCCTATGAACCCCTAATCTGCTGCCCCTAACATCGCCAACGCCTATATTATATTTATTAACCCCTAATCTGCCGCCCCAACGTCGCCACCACCTACCTACAATTATTAACCCCTAATCTGCTGCCCCCAACGTCGCTGCTACTATATTAAATGTATTAACCCCTAAACCTAAGTCTAACCCTAACCCTAACACCCCCTAACTTCTAATCTATTTTTAATAAATCTAAATAAAATTACTATCATTAACTAAATTATTCATATTTAAAACTAAATACTTACCTATAAAATAAACCCTAATATAGTTACAATATAACTAATAGTTACATTGTAGCTATTTTAGGATTTATATTTATTTTACAGGCAACTTTGTATTTATTTTAACTATTGTACAATAGCTATTAAATAGTTAATAACTATTTAATAGCTACCTAGTTAAAATAATTACAAACTGCCTGTAAAATAAATCCTAACCTAAGTTACAAATACACCTAACACTACACTATCAATAAACTAATTAAATAAATTAACTACAATTATCTAAAATAAAATACAATTAAATAAACTCAACTATATTACAAAAACAAACACTAAATTAAAAAAAAAAAATATTACAAGAAGTTTAATCTAATTACACCTAATCTAAGCCCCCTAATAAAATTAAAAAGCCCCCCAAAATAACAAAATTCCCTATCCTAAACTAAATTACAAAGTAATCAGCTCTTTTATAAAATAGAATTGACCACACATTCTATTGGCTGATCCAATCAGCTAATCGGATTGAACTTCAATCGGATTGGCTGATTAAATCAACCAATCAGATTTTTCCTACCTTAATTCCGATTGGCTGATAGAATCCTATCAGCCAATCGGAATTCAAGGGACGCCATCTTGGATGACGTCATTTAAAGGAACCTTCATTCTTCTTTAGGACTTCGATTGAAAAGGATGGCTCCGCGTCGGCTGGATGGAAGATGTCTCCACTCCGCTCCGGAAGGATGAAGATAGAAGATGCCGCCTGGATGAAGATGTCTGCTGGTCCGGATGTCCTCTTCTGCCCCATCGGTGCCCGGCTGGGTGAACACGGCTCAAGGTAGGGTGATCTTCAATGGGGTAGTGTTAGTTTTTTTTAAAGGGGGATCGGGTGGGTTTTAGAGTAGGGGTGTGTGGGTGGTGGGTTGTAATGTTGGGGGGATATTGTATTTTTTTTTTTTACAGGTAAAAGAGCTGATTACTTTGGGGCAATGCCCTGCAGAAAGCCCTTTTAAGGGCTGGTAAAAGAGGTGATTACTTTGTAATTAAGTTTAGGATAGGGAATTTTGTTATTTTGGGGGGCTTTCTAATTTTATTAGGGGGCTTAGATTAGGTGTAATTAGATTAAACTTCTTGTAATATTTTTTTATTTTTTGTAATTTAGTGTTTGTTTGTTTTTTGTAATATAGTTTAGTTTATTTAATTGTATTTTATTTTAGATAATTGGAGTTAATTGATTTAATTAATTTATTGATAGTGTAGTGTCAGTTGTATTTGTAACTTAGGTTAGGATTTATTTTACAGGTAATGTTGTAATTATTTTAACTAGGTAGCTATTAAATAGTTATTAACTATTTAATAGCTATTGTACCTAGTTAAAATAAATGCAAAGTTGCCTGTAAAATAAATATAAATCATAAAATAGCTACAATGTAACTATTAGTTATATTTTAGCTATATTAGGGTTAATTTTATAGGTAAGTATTTAGTTTTTAGGAATAATTTAGTTAATGATAGTAATTTTATTTAGATTTATTAAAAATAGATTTAAGTTAGGGGGTGTTAGGGTTAGACTTAGGTTTAGGGGTTAATACATTTAATATAGTAGCAGCGACGTTGCAGGCGGCAGATTAGGGGTTAATAATTGTAGGTAGGTGGCGGAGACGTTGGGGCGGCAGATTAGGGGTTAATAAATATAATATAGATGTCGGTGATGTTAGGGGCAGCAGATTAGGGGTTCATAGGGATAATGTAGGTGGCGGCGGAGTCCGGAGCAGCAGATTAGGGGTTAATAATATAATGCAGGTGGCGAGGATGTCGGGAGCGACAGATTAGGGGTTAATAAGTGTAAGGTTAGGGGTGTTTAGACTCGGGGTTCATGTTAGGGTGTTAGGTGTAGACATTAAAAGTATTTTCCAATAGGAAACAGTGGGGCTACGTTAAGAGCTGAACGCTGCTTTTTGCAGGTGTTAGGTTTTTTTTCAGCCGAATCAGCCCCATTGTATCCTATAGGGAAATCATGCACAAGCACGTTTTGACAGCTTACCGCTACCGTAAGCAACGCTGGTATTACAAGTAGAAGTGGCGCTAAATTTGCTCAACGCTCACTTTTCTGAGGCTAATGCAGCCATTCAGAAAACTTGTAATACCAGCGTTGTTTAAAGTGTGCACTGGAAAAAAAAGGCTCGTTAGCAACGCAAGTTTTTACCGACAAACCTTGTAATCTAGCCGTTAGGGTTTTAAAACACATATTTTTAAACATCAGTGAATAAATATGAGAGATGTCTAACTAGTAATAACAATTATTTATTATTAAGTTCTAATAGCTGTTGAATTTTAAAGTTGTTATCATGTACCCCTTGTATTCTGACTCAGATAGTTGTAATAATGATCTATCCCTTGTTGAGACCTCTATGCCTGGCCTGTATAAGAAGATACAATCAATGCAGACAATCCTTGTCAGATAGCTGAACTCACCAATACCTTGTTCATCCACAAAGTTGCTTTATTCTGAATATCAGGTTACAGCAGATAATGAATACAGCAGATGAATGAATGGTTAAAGTATTTTGCGGTCAAAAGATGATACTGATCGTAGCTTGCAATGAATTAACATGAGTGCTTGTTACATGAGGCCTGTTAGCTGTGGCCATGACACAGGAAAACATCATCAAACTACAAGGGCGGAGCAATACACAAAAAGGAAATGCATAATAAGGTCAGGGGTAAGACATTCTAGAAAACAGGTGCATTACCAAAAAGGGTCGCTAGATGGCAGTACAGAACAAACACAGGGAAGCCTAGAAAACAATGGCATAAAAATATATGATTTCTTAACTATAACAACATGAACATAACAGAGGCTATGTAATATTCTATGCCTCATTGAGGCAGCACACTCCCCGTCTGGCATAATAAATGTCACTATTTAAATCATAATGGAAGTTATGCATAACAATGTAATTTGCAGAGATGTTTTATAATCAGTCCCATGGGCCATTCGATTCTTTCAGCTTGCTGGTCCTTGAGGAGAACAAGATCTCCAACCTTGATGTTAGGGTTCAGATGTTGCCATTTCCTACGTCCTTGCAGAGTAGAGAGATACTCCATCTCCCAACGATTCCAGAAGTTATGCATAACAATGTAATTTGCAGAGATGTCTAGAAGACCTGAAAGATATAAGGAGAACATACATATAATGCAACAACTATAATATAAACTTCAAGTTGTGTCAATTAAAGTTCAAGAGTCTTCCTTCTTGAAGTCACAGTAAGAATCCAACAGCATACATAAGTAAGTTCAGTCTCCAAAGGGCAAGAGCAAGATAAGTTCCGTGATCGGTCTGATGAAAGTTTTTATAGTCATTTGTCTTGCAACTTTCACCTCCACCTTACGCACCTTTCCATCATCACTAGGAATGCTCTTTATAATCAGTCCCATGGGCCATTCGATTCTTTCAGCTTGCTGGTCCTTGAGGAGAACAAGATCTCCAACCTTGATGTTAGGGTTCAGACGTTGCCATTTCCTACGTCCTTGCAGAGTAGAGAGATACTCCATCTTCCAACGATTCCAGAAGCAGTTGGCAAGGTGTTGTACTCGCTTCCACTAATTGTAGCACAGATTTCCTGTTTTAAAGTCTCCAGGGGGAACAGGAACAGACCCAAGCTTCTGGGTAAGGACAGTAGCTGGAGAGAGGAGAGTTGGGGCCTCTGGATCTACAGAAACTGGAAGAAGTGGTCTTGAATTGATTATGGCAGATGCTTCTGCCAGAAAGGTGGTTAGAATCTCATGGGTGAGTCTTGTGGATTTCAAGTCCATAAGCATGGAGTTCGGTATTTTACATGTGATGCCTATCATTCTCTCCCAGGAGCCACCCATATGGGAAGAATGAGGAGGATTGAAAATCCATGTACAGCCCTTTTCAGTTAAAAGGTCTTGAATTGGCCTAGAGTTGAGCTGTAGCTCTCGACAGGCTCCAACGAAATTAGTTCCACAGTCAGATCTTAATGTTTTGACTGGTCCTCTGATGGCAAGGAATCGCCTTAGAGCATTTATGAAACTTGAGGCATCCATATATTCTATTACTTCAATGTGTACTGCACGCACACTCATGCAAGTGAACAGCACTGCCCATCGTTTGCTATTTGCTTGGCCACCGGAGTCGAACACTACCCTGATTAGTTTTGGCTTATGTGGATGATACACTCCGAAGAAAGGCAGGTACCAGCACTCTAGGAGTTTTTGAAGTGGTGGAGCTGGCTCGGAATGATCATTGTCAAAGACTGGGTTCAGGTTAGCTATAGGACTGTTTTTTGGAATGCCCCTCTTGTCACGGATACATTTACTTTCTGAGCCAAAGACATCCTGTTGTACACTGCGTATTATGAACAGTTCACTTTCAGCAATATCCTTTGCAGAAAGAAACCTTTGGCACACGTGCCAATCTTGAAAGTGAGCATCTGTGGGCTTTGTGTGAAAGCAGTGTGTAATGTGGACTAACCTTGCAATGGTACGTACAAGCCTTGTCCACTTGGAGAAACGTTCAAAGCGTTGACAGCCCAAGACGAGTCTTTGTCCAGTTCTGGTGACAAGGGTTTTTACTTCAGGACGAATCTCTGGATCGCTGTCAGGTTCTAGAAGACTAAAGACATCAGCTGTGGTTTCTTCTGGATGATCCAGCAGGAATTCAGGGCCTGTTAACCAAGAAGAATTTGCAAAGACACTTGCAGACACTGGCCTGGTGGCATGATCTGCAGGATTAATTTCAGATGGAACATAATGCCATTGTTTGGGCTTAGATGATTTCCTGTCTTCAACTGACAAGGCTATTTTGTTGTCATCACTTGTAGTAGAAAACACTGTGGTACCCGGATTGTCATCACAAAGGATAGGAGTAACATCAGGTATTTGGATGATGTCAGGAGGCTTCTCCCTTACTTCATGATGGTGAGAACACTGTTTGAAGTGGGATGCACGTCCATTTTCTAATATGTAAGTTTTGAAGGAGTGGATCTCAGATGACGTACGCATACTATTCAAGCTTACATCGCCCACTATCACCCAGCCTAGATCAAGTATTTGTGCATAAGGGGCATTGTCAGGTCCATTGCACTGCTCGCGTACTTTATGTACTCTGAGAATGTCTCTTCCTAGCAGGACCAAGATTTCAGCATTCATGTCCATTGCCGGAATCTCATCAACAAGGTGCCTTAAGTGAGGATGGTGATAGGCAGCCTCTGGAGTAGGAATCTCTTCCCTTTCGCCTGGAATCTGGTCACACTCGACTAATGTTGGTAGTGGTATGCCCTCACTTCCTTTGATATGAGAGACCATGAATCCATTGGCCCTTCTGCCAAAGGCCTCTACATGACCAGAACAGGTTCTGAGAGTATACGGTGTTGCATGACCCTCTATGCCGAAGATCTCAAAGAATTTAGGCTTAACCAGGGATCTGTTGCTCTGTTCATCTATTATAGCATACATCCTAGCAACTTTCTCAGCTTGATCCTGTGGGTAAATCTTGACTAGACATACCTTGGCACAGCATTTGTAGTCTAAGCCTTCTCCACATACTTCTGTGCATGCAGAGGAAACACTCGCTGTGACTGGAGCACGACTTTGTTGCTCCCCGCCATGAATTGAGACAGGGGTGGAGTCAGTTAGCTGCTGTGGGTTGTCTGGAAGTGGAGTAGGATGCATAGCTGTAACGTGTCTGTCGCTACTGCATTCTGTGCACTTTATAACATCTTTACAGTCTATAGCAAAGTGACCATAAGAAGCACAACACCTATAGCATACTCCAAGTTTCTGTAGAATCTCCCTGCGCTCTTGTAAAGTCTTTGCCCTAAGCCCACAACATTTCTTAAGAGGGTGAGGCTTCCTGTGAATAGGGCACTGACGATTAGGGTCTTTATCTCTCTCGCCCGAGTCACTCTGGTTTGCAGGAGAGGATACGGGTGGGGAGATGTCTGTCCTTTTAACAGATATTGTTCTATTAAAGTCTCTATGTTTAGCTGCCGTGTTATCATACCTTGATGATGTTGGTAAGGATGATGAAGCAGGCAAGTTGGGTTCGCAGAAGCTGAAGCTGGGATCGTTTCTCATCCAGGCTTGATCGCTGATGTACCTGCAAAAGTATGAAAATGTATCTTGAGCCCTGTTGTGCCCATTTCTCTTGCAGGTTATATGGCAGTTTAGACACCACAGGATTGACACCATGAGCAGTGTCCAGAAAGCTTAGTCCAGGTAGACGTGGGTCTGTCTTTGCCAACTCTAGCTCCATGAGGAGGTCACTTAATTCTTGGAGCTTGCGATAGTCTTTGTTTCCTATTTTTGGGAAGTTTTGCAGTCTCTTGAACAGAGCGCTTTCTATGGCTTCAGAGCTACCATAGGCTTGCTCAAGTCTTGCCCATGCAACAACAAGGCCTGCATCTGGGTGGTCAACATGTACTGTTCTCAGTCTTTTAACACGATCTGTAGATTCCGGCCCCAGCCACTTTATGAGCAAATCAAGTTCCTCCTTGGTTGTAAGGTCGAGATCAGCGGTAGCATCCTTGAAGGTTGATCTCCAGGCCCTGTAGCTCTCTGGATAGTCGTCAAACCTTGAGAGGCTTGTGTTAATGAGCTCACGGTGTATCATGTATCTGGCAAAGTCAGTCAAGTCTGATCTCTCACTCTTTGGTGCCAAAGTAACTTGAGGAACCCCTTGGGTGTGAAAGTTTTTTGGTGAAGAAGGGTGAAGTTTACCAGGATAAAATGATGTTGCAAGAGCATTCAACTGTGGTGTAGTCTCTAAGGCTTCTGCTAGCTGTGGCTTGAGCTGCGGCTTAAGCTGCAGCTTGTCACTGGAAGTCACCTTATTGTCAGCGGGAGGTGATGCGGTTTGCTGCTTAGATGCACTTGTGTTGTGGATTTGAAGAGGCTCAGGCATTTGGTGCTGAGAGGTCTCTGTGTTGAGATTGAGAATGATGGTGTTAGTAGTAGGCACAGGAGATGACTCTGTATCGTTGCAAATATTATGCTTTAGCACGTATTTACTAGTGCGTTCAACTGGGTCTTCCAGATCTGCTGGGATATGGCAATCTGAATTAGTACTTTCTCCCATTGCTTGTTCAAGGACTTTCAGCCTTGCTAGGGTTTCTGCTTCTTCCTTTTCCATTCGCAGAACCTTTATTTGGGAATCCACCTTTGCTTGCTGGGCAGCCATTTCTGCTTGCTGGGCAGCCATTTCTGCTTGCTGGGCAGTCCTTTCTGCTTCCCTTCTGATAAAGGAGCTTTGCACTTTTTTTGATTCTGCATCAGCACGGGCCTCTATTAGCTTGTCGCTTAATGTTGAACTTCTGGAGCGAGAGGATCTAGAAGAATGTGCAGTGAGCTTAGTTGATGTGGATCTATGAGATCTGGTCTCCTGCAGTTGAGCAATGCAGAACTCTGCCTTTTCTTTAGCCATTTGCACTAAGAGATCTCTATGTTGGTCCAGTGCATCAGTCCTAGTCAATTCTGCTGAAGAGTCCTCTATATTAAAGTCCTGTAAGAAGGCTGTGTATTTTGCAGACAGCCCCTGGTAGCGTTCATATGCAGCAGATAGGTGATCTATAGAGTATCTCAATTTGGCTGGTTGATCATTAAAGTGTGACAAAACTGACATGCATTGTGAAATTCTGTCCCATAGGTCTGACAGATTGCTGGAGTACTCATCTCTAGTGAATTCATAGTTTTCTCTGAGTTTATGTGTCGGTTTTATTGTACGTTTGGGTCTTACACTCTGTTCAGCAATATCTGCAGGATCTGCTCCCTGTACGTCTGTGGGTCCAGAGGCATGATGTATCTGCGTAGGATCAGCTATAAAAGAGTGCTCAGAGCCTTGTCTAGACATTTTTTCAAGTTTTGCAAAAAATGGTACTGTCTCTTTAAGAAGACAAACAGCAGCTTAGACAGGTGGGGTAACAGTTCAATACAGAGAAACAGTTTTTAACATTCGGATGAAGTGCAGTGAACTTGTGCGACATGTGTTTTCACAAGATGGCGGATGACCCTGAGCTTGATTGCAGATTAACACACACATATACATAGCAGGCTGTAGGAATTCTATACATCTTTTGACTATTCTGACTCAGAATTGTAATAATGATCTATCCCTTGTTGAGACCTCTATGCCTGGCCTGTATAAGAAGATACAATCACTGCAGACAATCCTTGTCAGATAGCTGAACTCACCAATACCTTGTTCATCCACAAAGTTGCTTTATTCTGAATATCAGGTTACAGCAGATAATGAATACAGCAGATGAATGAATGGTTAAAGTATTTTGCGGTCAAAAGATGATACTGATCGTAGCTTGCAATGAATTTACATGAGTGCTTGTTACATGAGGCCTGTTAGCTGTGGCCATGACACAGGAAAACATCATAAAACTACAAGGGCGGAGCAATACACAAAAAGGAAATGCATAATAAGGTCAGGGGTAAGACATTCTAGAAAACAGGAGCATTACCAAAAAGGGTCGCTAGATGGCAGTACAGAACAAACACAGGGAAGCCTAGAAAACAATGGCATAAAAATATATGATTTCTTAACTATAACAACATGAACATAACAGAGGCTATGTAATATTCTATGCCTCATTGAGGCAGCACACCTTGCACAAAAATTACTAGTCTTTTCACAAGGAAAATACATCTCATGGTGTAGTATTTAGGATATTAAGAGTTAGGAATAAGATCATTCACAAGCAGAGAGCACTAGTATGGTGCAGTATCAACATGGGGGATCTTCTCAGTCATCCAACTAACTGTATGTGGTAAAAATAAATGACGCATTTCACAGCCAAAAGTTTGCTGTGTCTTAAGACTTTAAATGACAAATGTGTCTAAATGGAAAAATATAATGGTTAACGAAGATGCATATTTTAACCCTTTGTCATAACCAGTGTTCCTTCTAAGGCCACATTTTGTGAGCAGTCCAGCAGTTAAACAATTAACCCCTTAATGACAACTGACGTACCAGGTACATCATGCATTAACAAGCAGTTAATGACAATAGACGTACCTGGTACGTCAGTTGTCTAACAGAGTGCTGGAAGCGATCGCGATTGCTTCCAGCAGCTCTGAGGGTATTGCAGTGATGCCTCGATATGGAGGCATCCTGCAATACCCCTTTACAAGCCTCCGATGCAGAGAGAGCCACTCTGTGGCCCTCTCTGCACCGGAGCATCGTTGGTGGGTGGGAGCGCAACAGGGAGGCGGGTGGGTGGCCAGCAATGGCCCATGATCATGTGGAGGGGGGCGGGATCAGAGGCGGAAGTACTCAGGGGCGCGCACGGACACGCGCGCGTGCACGGGGGCGGCGGGCGGGCGCGTGCACGGGGCGGGAGTGGGTGGGAACCGCTACCCTACAGAAAAATAAAATACTGTAATACATTGGGAGAAAAGGGGGGGGGGGAAATTTTATTTATAAAGTAATCAAAGGGTTCTGGGAGGGGGGGTGGGGTGGCGGGGTGTAGCTACACTACAGAAAGTAGCTCAAAATTAAAGAATCTTTTTTTTTTTACTTAACTGGGTACTGGCAGACAGCTGCCAGTACCCAAGATGGCGCCCATTAGGCTAGAGGGGGAGGGTTAGAGAACTGTTTGATGGGGGATCCATGATATTGGAGGCTAAGGGGGGATTCTACACAGCAGCATATGCAAATATGCTATTAAACCCCCCCCCCCCCAAAAAAATATACTTTTTTATATTAGTACTGGCAGACTTTCTGCCAGTACTTAAGATGGCGGGAACAATTGTAGGGTGGGGGAGGGAAGAGAGCTGTTTGGGAGGGATCAGGGGGTCTGATGTTTCAGGTGGGAGGCTGATCTCTACACTAAAGCTAAAATTAACCCTGCAAACTCCCTACAAGCTACCTAATTAACCCCTTCACTGCTAGCCATAATACACGCGTGATGCACAGCGGCATTTAGCAGCCTTCTAATTATCAAAAGCAACACCAAAGCCACATATGTCTGCTATTTCTGAACAAAGGGGATCCCAGAGAAGCATTTACAACCATTTGTGCCATAATTGCACAAGCTGTTTGTAAATAATTTCAGTGAGAAACCTAAAGTTTGTGAAAAAGGAAACAATTTATTTTTATTTGATCGCATTTGGCGCTGAAATGGTGGCATGAAATATACCAAAATGGGCCTAGATCATTACTTTGGGTTGTCTACTACACTACACTAAAGCTAAAATTAACCCTACACATTCCCTACAAGCTCCCTGATTAACCCCTGCACTGCTGGACATAATACACGTGTGGTGCGCAGCGGCATTTAATAGCCTTCTAATTACCAAAAAGCAACGCCAAAGCCATATATGTCTGCTATTTCTGAACAAAGGGGATCCCAGAGAAGCATTTACAACCATTTATGCCATAATTGCACAAGCTGTTTGTAAATAATTTCAGTGGGAAACCGAAAGTTTGTGAATAAAATTGTTAAAAAGGGAATGATTTTTTGTATTTGATCGCATTTGGCGGTGAAATGGTGGCACGAAATATACCAAAATGGGCCTAGATCCATACTTTGGGATGTCTTCTAAAAAAAAAGATATACATGTCAAGGGATATTCAGGAATTCCTGAAAGATATCAGTGTCCCAATGTAACTAGCGCTCATTTTGAAAAAAAGTGGTTTGGAAATAGCAAAGTGCTAGTTGTATTTATGGCCCTATAACTTGCAAAACAAAGCAAAGAACATGTAAACATTGGGTATTTCTAAACTCAGGACACAATTTAGAAACTATTTAGTATGGGTGTTTTTTGGTGGTTGCAGATGTGTAACAGATTTTGGGGCTAAAAGTTAGAAAAAGTGTGTTTTTTTCCATTTTTTCCTCATATTTTATAATTTTTTTTATAATAAATTATAAGATATGATGAAAATAATGGTATCTTTAGAAAGTCCATTTAATGGCGAGAAAAACGGTATATAATATGTGTGGGTACAGTAAATGAGTAAGAGGAAAATTACAGCTAAACACAAACACCGCAGAAATGTAAAAATAGCCTTTGTCACAAACGGACAGAAAATGGAAAAGTACTGTTGTCATTAAGGGGTTAATTAGCCTGCACCCTGCAGTTAGCAAATACACAATGCAGACTGCAAGGTATGGTTCACTTATTAACTGTTTCACTGCTGGGCCGCTCACTAAATGTGACCTTAGAGGAAACACTGGTCATAACCCCATAAAATGGAGAGATGTCTAATTGGTAATACTTGTTAAATTTTAAGATTATTTTCAAGTACCCCTTGTACCAAAATTACTTGTCTTTCTACTTTTTAGAACTATATTTGATCATTATTAATGGTAGCATTGTCTATGTAAGTTGTATAATAACTTATAGGAAGTAACATTATATTATGAGTGGACCAAAAACCTTTTTACTGAGCCTCTCCAGTGTCATGCTGACAAAAAAAAAAACACATTCCCACGATGTAATACAAATACAAGCATGGCATATAAAACAGTTACCACGATTTAAGAATTTCATGCCCCCACAACAATCAGTAATGCATGCACAAAATAAGTGTTCCCAACAATGTAGTTACATCATGCGTACAAAATAGTTAATTTGTGTCCACAATGTAATTGCTGTGCTGTTGTGCAATTTGCCCCGTGATCCGCTTTCTCTGACGAGTCCTCATTCTTTTTTTTTTTTGTCAAATGACCCGCCTTATCTGTAATAATACCATTAAGTTGGGTAATAATAATACCTGTTATCAGTGCCGCGAGTCGATTAAGTTCGAGGTTGTGCGCTATACAAGTATCCAATTATTAAAAATATAATCGAATTTAAGAACAGTCAGGATTCACAATACTATTATTAGGGTCTACATTGTAAATATATTACTGTTCATGATCAGGTAAATAATTGTCTAGATACCCCTGCTGTCTTGCCTTACCTTGGGCGGATGTGGGTTTGCAATGTCACGCTTAAGAGAGGAGAATACCGGGACCCTTATTATACAGTTACATGGTGCGTATGAAATAGTTAATTTGTGTGCAAGATGTAACTGCATTGTTTCAGACACTCTCGTGCTCATGCCTTACTAATTGTCGCGAGTGCACAAACAGTTAAATAGTGGACTAGCTTTAATATGTGGCGCACATAATGTGTTACATCGGCTGTGCTCTGTACCTTTTTATTTAGCACCTAGATTTCATCTAATCTAGAAAAGAGGTTAAAAAAGTTAGATATAATAAAATGTTAGTATACTTAGGTTTCATACCAGAATATATGGATGTGAGCTATGAAAATGAATTAACTCATCAAAAGATCTATAGATGTTTGCAATACTAAATCCCAAATAGATATAAACTGGTGAAGGATTATTAAACAAAACATAACACCATAAACATCTTCAAGGATATCTAGTGATGCATTAAAACAACATTTACAGGTATTGGTCAGTCACATGAACTGTTAGTCCATGTATTGATCATTCTTTCTTTGCAGCTTTTAATATAGATATATAAAAGAAATGACTATCATTTTTTGCTGCTGTATTGTAAACTGCTATGAATCTAATATCCAGTTTTGATTTTTATTCCTGCTTTTAAAAATTTTACATTTTAGATTTTAAGAGGTATATAATTGTTATCACTTGTATATACATTTTTATTCACATGCTGGTTATATAAATTTAAATACACATACATATACATATTTGTGTATAGCAATATGCTAGAAGACATTCATTTTCATTGTCCAAAAATATTCCACATAATACTTTATATAAACAATTATTTTTCTAAATAAGTTTTGAACTATGCATCTGCCTTTCTGGATAGAAAGTTGATTATTTTCATAGATTCTAAGTTATATTTTAGTTAGTCTGTGGTCTCCCAGTTCTCATTATTGGTCATATGAATATACCACAAACCCACAGGATATGTTAGCAAACTACAGTACTCTGTTAGAAAGAAAATGGGCAATTGGAGTTGAAATGCTAAAATACGTTGGACAACTGGATATAATACAACTCTTAAAACAATTCAAATATATAATGATAATAAACGGATTTCTGAGACTACAAGTGCAATGCAATATGTTCTTTATTATTATTATCAGGTATTTGTAGAGCGCCAACAGGTTCCGCAGCTCTATGAACATAGGTGGTATATAAAAAACAATTACAGGGATCAAATGAAGAGAGAGAGGGTCCTGCCAAGAGTTGCACTGTTGTAGTCGGCTATTATGAAGGTGAAATACAAACAGCTGAGCTCATAAGCTTACATGCTATGGGGTTGTAGGGGATAGGAAGGTTAGTGTAGGTTGTAAGCGTCCCTGAATAGTAGAGTCTTCAGGGAGCACTTGAAGCTTTTAAAACTAGGGGAGCTTTTTATGGAGT
This sequence comes from Bombina bombina, assembly GCF_027579735.1. Lineage (NCBI taxonomy): Eukaryota > Metazoa > Chordata > Amphibia > Anura > Bombinatoridae > Bombina > Bombina bombina. The sequence goes on from NC_069500.1 coordinate 137,831,273, forward strand.
GAGGCAGAGAGTTCCATACGATAGGAGCCAGTCTGGAGAAATCTTGTAGACGGGAATGTGAGGAGGTAACAAGAGAGGAGGAGAGTAGGAGATCATGAGCGGAGCAAAGGGGACGGGAGGAAGAGTATCTGGAGACAAGGTCTGAGATGTAGGGGGGAGCAATACAATTGAGGGCTTTGTGTGACAAAGTAAGAATTTTGTGTTTAATCCTGGAGGCAAGAGGAAGCCAGTAAATGGATTGGCAGAGAGGTGTGGCAGATGAAGAGGGACGTGCAAGGAAGATGAGCCTGGCAGAGGCATTCATTATAGATTGTAAGGGAGCTAGGCAGCAGCTAGGGAGATCAGAGAGGATAGATTTACAGTAGTCAAGGCAGCAAAGGATGAGAGAGTGGATTAAAATCTTTGTTGTGTCTTGTGTAAGGAAATGTCTAATTTTAGCGATGTTTTTAAGGTGGAAGCGGCAGGCTTTAGCCAAGGACTGAATGTGAGGAGTGAAAGAAAGATCTTAGTCAAGTGTGATCCCAAGACATCGGGCATGTGAGGTTGGGGTAATGATGGAGTTATCAACAGTTATAGAGACATGGGGGGTGGAGATTTTGGGAGAAGGGGGGAAAATAAGGAGCTCAGTTTTGGAGAGATTTAGCTTGAGGTAGTGAGAGGACATCCAAGATGAGATATGAGAGAGACAGTTAGTGACACGGGTTAGCAAGGAAGGAGATAGTTATGGTGCAGAGAGGTAGATTTGGGTATCGTCTGCATACAAATGATAATGAAACCCGTGGGACTTTATTAAGGAACCTAGTGAGGACGTGTAGATTGAGAAGAGAAGGGGACGGAGGACAGAGCCTTGCGGTACCCCAACAGAAAGAGGTAACGGGTCAGAGGATGCCCCAGAGAAGGCTACACTAAAGGTACAGTTAGACAGATAGGAAGAGAACCAAGAGAGAGCTGTGTCACAGATGCCGAAGGTTTGGAGGGTATGGAGCAAAAGAGGGTGGTCGACAGTATCAAAGGCTGCAGACAGATCAAGGAGGATAAGCAGAGAGAAGTGGCCTTTTGATTTTTTTCATGTAGTTCTTTATGTAGATCTGTGCTATACTATTAATAATAATGGTTTACTTCAGGTCATAAAGGACTATTAAAGACAGTAGAAATTCATATATTTTTTTTACATAAGAAGCGCACAAAGCAGCGCCACATTGTGCAGTATGCTTAATAGTACAAGGAAAGACAAGAAAACAAAGCAAAAATCCCAGCAGGTGATCTACTCACTCAACTCAACCTCAAAAGTATTATGATTTGACAGTGGTATATACAAACTTCAAAAACTTGCACATGCTCAGTAGGAGCTGGTACTTTATAAAGTGTGCATATAACATAAACTGCACTGTTTGATAAGGAAAGTACATTGAAAATTGTCTTAAAACTGCATGCTCTATTTGAATCATGGAAGTTTAATTTTGACTTTGGTGTCCCTATAAAAAGCACTACATTTTACAGGGAACACACAATCCCCATAGACCACAATGTAAATGCACTTTTCAGTGCTGTTTTTTTCTGACACCCCACATCCGCTTTGTGCAGTTATTTATAAAAAAAAAGAAAAAAAAAAAAAAAAGCTACAATATATAACCAACACTACACTGGAATTTGGGGGCAATTGGGGGACATTTAGAAAATGAACCAGAGATCTGAACTTTTGTGAATTTGCCCGTTTATGGGCGAGCAATAAATTAATGCTGCACTAATTTAGCCATAAGCAAAGTTTTGTAAGCTGATAGATTTTTAGAATACAAGCTTAAATATTTTGATATATGACTTAAACCCCTTTTGCTTATGGCTAGATTAGTGACATATATATCTATATATATATATATATATATACAGGGAGTGCAGAATTATTAGGCAAGTTGTATTTTTGAGGATTAATTTTATTATTGAACAACAACCATGTTCTCAATGAACCCAAAAAACTCATTAATATCAAAGCTGAATAGTTTTGGAAGTAGTTTTTAGTTTGTTTTTAGTTATAGCTATTTTAGGGGGATATCTGTGTGTGCAGGTGACTATTACTGTGCATAATTATTAGGCAACTTAACAAAAAACAAATATATACCCATTTCAATTATTTATTTTTACCAGTGAAACAAATATAACATCTCAACATTCACAAATATACATTTCTGACATTCAAAAACAAAACAAAAACAAATCAGTGACCAATATAGCCACCTTTCTTTGCAAGGACACTCAAAAGCCTGCCATCCATGGATTCTGTCAGTGTTTTGATCTGTTCACCATCAACATTGCGTGCAGCAGCAACAACATCCTCCCAGACACTGTTCAGAGAGGTGTACTGTTTTCCCTCCTTGTAAATCTCACATTTGATGATGGACCACAGGTTCTCAATGGGGTTCAGATCAGGTGAACAAGGAGGCCATGTCATTAGATTTTCTTCTTTTATACCCTTTCTTGCCAGCCACACTGTGGAGTACTTGGACGCGTGTGATGGAGCATTGTCCTGCATGAAAATCATGTTTTTCTTGAAGGATGCAGACTTCTTCCTGTACCACTGCTTGAAGAAGGTGTCTTCCAGAAACTGGCAGTAGGACTGGGAGTTGAGCTTGACTCCATCCTCAACCCGAAAAGGCCCCACAAGCTCATCTTTGATGATACCAGCCCAAACCAGTACTCCACCTCCACCTTGCTCTCTGCCCTTTACCAATCCAGCCATGGGCCCATCCATCTGGCCCATCAAGACTCACTCTCATTTCATCAGTCCATAAAACCTTAGAAAAATCAGTCTTGAGATATTTCTTGGCCCAGTCTTGACGTTTCAGCTTGTGTGTCTTGTTCAGTGGTGGTCGTCTTTCAGCCTTTCTTACCTTGGCCATGTCTCTGAGTATTGCACACCTTGTGCTTTTGGGCACTCCAGTGATGTTGCAGCTCTGAAATATGGCCAAACTGGTGGCAAGTGGCATCTTGGCAGCTGCACGCTTTACTTTTCTCAGTTCATGGGCAGTTATTTTGCGCCTTGGTTTTTCCACACGCTTCTTGCGACCCTGTTGACTATTTTGAATGAAATGCTTGATTGTTCGATGATCACGCTTCAGAAGCTTTGCAATTTTAAGAGTGCTGCATCCCTCTGCAAGATATCTCACTATTTTTGACTTTTCTGAGCCTGTCAAGTCCTTCTTTTGACCCATTTTGCCAAAGGAAAGGAAGTTGCCTAATAATTATGCACACCTGATATAGGGTGTTTATGTCATTAGACCACACCCCTTCTCATTACAGAGATGCACATCACCTAATATGCTTAATTGGTAGTAGGCTTTCGAGCCTATACAGCTTGGAGTAAGACAACATGCATAAAGAGGATGATGTGGTCAAAATACTAATTTGCCTAATAATTCTGCACTCCCTGTATATATATATATATATATATATATATATATATATATATATATATATATATATATATATATATATATATATATATATATATATATATATCCTGAATCTAAATAATACATCTTGGAATTATTTTGTGTAATAAATGGATTTTGCAAATTTGAAAAAGTATACTGGTAAGAAAATTTGGCAAGATAAATGTTCAGAGAGATATTTACCACTAAATATGAGGCAGAACCTAATTCTTATATTTTTAGATGTTAAGATGAAGCAACTTTTGGAACCTGAGAAATTTAATATAGAAAAAATTCAAAATTAAGTAAAGCAAATATTTTTCACACTATTTATTGTGGGGTGTGTAAGCCATATGCTTTCAGAAAATGAGTCTGCTTGCCGACTTCTAAAAACAGTAAACACCTTGAACCGCTAGCAGTATTATTAAGACAGGAAATTCAAGGGATTCCTCTGGGGGGCCAGCGGGCAATCATTTTACATTATGCAGACGATATTACATTATTTCTGCAAGAAACAAACATAAGTATACCTAAGAGTGTAGAGATTATTAACAATTTTAGTCAATTCTCAGGATATAAAATTAATTCAAAGAAATCGGAGCTATTGTGGATTAACAAAACAAGGAGAAGCTTCACGCGGCATACGTTTCGAGAAGTAAAGTGTATTAACTACCTAGGAATTAAAATAAGTCCACTACGCTCCCCCTTGCTATCAGCAGAGTAAAACTCTCAAAGTTGCGGCACATTTTCCTCTCTAAGTTAATCAGCAGAGAGTATATTAAAGTATAACAGTCCTCCATATTAGCAGTGGCCACTATTGTATTACCCGAAGGCTGGTATGGGGAGATCGTGTAGCAGGCAGGTAGCGTAAGTTACAAAGGGTGATGAGCTTCTATGTAGCCAGCTGTGTACTCACTGTCATTCTAATATGGCGGTTCGCGCCATATCGACTTGCCCCTCCACTGCTCTTTAGTTTTCCCATATGCTGCGAATGTCTCGCCCTGGGTGCACTATGGGTATTATAGCCAGGTTAAAGTGTAAACTGCGCTTCAGACCATCGACCCATGTACATGCACAGGAAGCCAGGCAGGTGCTTCTTGGAGAGAGGGTCAGCAATGTCGGATCAAGGCCTTAAGTTTCGTGCATCATTTGGGTTGCTCCGGCTGTTGTCATCTCCCTTATCTCTCTTCACCATAACAAGGAGTGTGTTCTTACCTTGAGGCACCTATTTTTATACATTTTTAGCAGGAGTCTAGGACTTAATATTGTGTTTCAGGTTTTTTTGTGCCGAGAGCTTCAGGCAAACATGTCTGCTCTTGCTGCAAGCTAGCTCCGCCCCCAAAAAATATATAGTTTTGATAGGTAAATATAAAAAAGGCTCTATTTCTGTTTAAATGTAGTGATAACAAAAATGCTAAAAATGCTCTGGTCCTTTAGGGAAGTTTTTGTCTGAAATGCTTGGTTCTTAAGGGGTTAATAGTATTTTTAAAAACCGGGCTTTCATTCATCAAAGTTTACCTTCACTTTAAAGAGAGCATTAGAAATACTTTTAAAAATATATAGATTCAAATTTTTCAAATTTGAATATTGCATAATTCAAATTTAATTATTAGAATAATTATAATCAACTATTACATTTAAAGAAAGCATTAGAAATACTATTACATTAAACAAATTTGAAAATTTTAAATGAACGAACAGATGTGTTAAAGATTGTTTCATTTTTCGAATGTTGCAACACATTCGCCCATCCCTACTGTAGGTCCAACAGTGTAAGAGACAAATTTGAAGGCCTTACAGATTCTGAAAATATTATTGAGGCTGTCAGCCCTTAAATGTATCAGTGTGTTTTGAGTTTGCCATCAGTTTTAAAACTTTAGTCACATTAACTTCATACTACGCAGCTAAAATAATTGCTGTTCACTTACGGCAATATAGGGAACAATTGTTGACAATATTTTACAATCCCTTTATCTGCTTATTTTTGCCCCTTATGTTGGTTTCTGAAAGGGCTACAAAAACACCTGTAATATATATGTTTTGTGAATTATTGCTTATGTCAGGCAACATCTGTAATTCACACTGCTATACTCAATATAGTGTAAACAATCTATTTTTAGAATGATTTTCATAAAACTAGATCCAGATTAGTATAATTGCTAGCATGTCTCTCGATTATAAAGACATTATACTCAAAAACCTTGTATGTATCATCTAAAACTGACTGTTTCCAAATATACAGCAAAACTTAACCAGTTTAGGGGTCCATCGCAATCTATTGGTTGAGGCCTTTTTGGATATTTTACTGTCCAAAAAGGCAACTGTTTGATTCAATGCAATCAAATTAGCATCTTTTTGGCTCTCTTTCTTCTAAAAGCCCTATTGTTACCATGGGGCAAAAATGTTTTTGGTGACCACAATCCATTTTCGAGAGAATTGTCAACACCTTTTCAAGACCAGTTTTGAATTATCAAATCTGACACCTCAATAGGTTCATATACTTATGTATATGTTTTAAGCAGGGTGGATAAAAATCAAGCAGCTAGATTACAAATTGTGCGCTAAACCCAGTGCGTAAATAAAGCTTAATATTTAGCGGTATCACACTTTCCATAACGCTGCCATTACAAGCTACAGAAAAACCTTCTTGTGTTGTGTGATATGCTGCTATAAGCTCCATATCACACAAAAGCCAAGGCCTGACTTGACGTACTCATGCACGTTTTACCCCATAGACATCAATGGAGAGATAGTGTTAGAAAAAAACTAACACCTGCGATTGCGGAATGGCAATCGCTATAATGCAATCCCCATTGATGTCTATGGGGACAAGAAGGTTACATAAAAACCTAACACCCTAACATAAAACCATAGGCTAAATACCCCTTAACCGCCACTACCGACATCGCCAACACTAATTAAAATTATTAACCCTAATTCGCCTCACACCCGCATTGCTAACACCTAAATAAACCTATTAACCCCTAAACCGCCGCCCCCCCAAACCGCAACGCACTAAATTAAGCTATTAACCCCTAAACCTAATACCCCCTAACTTTAAATTAAAGTTACAATTTAACTACCTGTGAAATAAATAAAAACCTAAGGTTAAACTATAAATAAACCTAATATAATTATTTTAAAATACTAAAATAAACAAAAAAATTAAAACACCTAAGTTACAAAAGTAAAAAATCCTAACACTACGAAAAAATAAAAAAAGTAACTTTACAAAAAAAAACACTAAAATTACGAACAATAAAACAAATCTAAGATTACAAAAAATAATAAAGAAAATTATCCAAAATAAAAATTAAAGCTTATTTTATACCCCTATAAAAACAAAAAAGCCAACCCAAAATAAAAACACCCACTAATCTAACAATAAACTACCAATAGCCCTTAAAAGGGCCTTTTGTAGGGCATTGCCCTAAGTTAAACAGCTCTTTTACATTAAAAAATTGCAAAGTACCCCCTAACAGTAAAAACCCCCACACAACCAACCCACCAAAATAAAAATAAAAAAAAACTAAGTCTAAAAAAGCCTAAACTACCCATTTCCCCTAAAGGATTTTTCTATTTGAATTGGATTTTTTTTAAAAATTTAAATCAGATTTTTTTTATTGAAATAGGATTTTTTTTAAATCGAGGAAAAATCTATCTAAAGATAGTTTCTGTTTAATATACATTATATTATTCATCCTGAAATATACATTCATTTTTAATTATATAGCAAGATTCTGTATATTCATGCCTGTAATGTTTACTTTTTGGGCCCTCAATTCCTCCTGTATGTGCTTGTCAAATTTGGTCTCTTACAAGTTTTTTTAACATTAATGGAATTAATGGAAAACACAGAATTTAACACCCTACCCAAGAGTATACTTAAAGATCCTAAGGGGACTGGAGCTATACCCAAGTGAGGTGGGAGAGGACGCCAGAGAAGGGGGCAGTCCCACTACTCTCAGGTGAATATTACCAGAGAATAAATGATTAATGATTCAGAACCGAATACACAGGTATTCTCAGAGAACAGAAGCAACAAATGTCCAAGAGCAGAGATATCCAGTGAGGGACAACAGGAGCACTCAGAGGCACAGGTACCAATGAGTGATTTCTCTGTTATTAATCTATCCTCATATCAGATTACTGAACTCGAGAGGAAGGTCCTGGGGTATGGTCTTAACTTTGTTCCATCGAGAGACTTTGATTTATTCCAAACTATCCTCAATGTCAACAAATTTGTGAGGGATCTAACTCTGAGGACATTTTTCTCGGGTTCTGAAGATAGAGAGACTGAAGTAGCTGATACATATTGCCAAGTAGGGAGTCAAAGTGATATGTCCTTTGGAGATGTTTGTGCACTTACAGACCTGGAAGATCTGAGTAGCACACAGGAGGTTAATATACCTACAAGGCAATTATCCCTTACAATCTAGAGGTAAAGGTTTGGAGGTTTTTCATAAGAGGGTCATTGAAGATTTAATACTACTAGCTAGTAATAGGACAGATAATCAGTCTAATCTGTCAAGATTGGAGAGAGAAGCAATTACTAAGCTGCAGAATAACAAAGAAATAGTTATTCGCCAGGGTGGTAGTGTTGTATTGCTAGACAAAAATATCTATATCAAAGAGGCACTGAGACAATTGGAGGACCCTGAAGCATATATGAAATTACCCAGAGATCATACCATTCAGTATAAGGCAATACTGAAAGGCCTTTTGGATGATGGTGTGGAAGTGGGCATTATTGATATTGAAACATATGATTGTCTATTGGTGGATAATCCTATAATGCCCATTTTCCACCATCTACCAAAGGTCCACAAGAGTGTTATTGATGTACAAGGTAGACCAATAGTGGCTGGAATTGGATCCCTGCTGGAGCCACTATCTAAGTGGGTTGATCAATTTCTCCAATCTTTGGTCCAGAAACTACCCAGTTTTGTGAGGGACACAGCCCATGTACTGTCCATGATGGAGGACACCGCTTGGGAGCCAGGATATAGTTGGTTAACAATTGATGTTGTATCCCTATATTCGCCTATAACACATGAATATGGACTACAAGCGGTGTCATACTTTCTGGACAGGGGGACCGATTTGCCATTGGAATATAGGGACTTTGTGTTGAGAGCAGTACAGTTTCTGCTCCAGCATAACTTCTTTATGTTTGAGGATAGATTCTATCTCCAGAGACGTGGAACCGCTATGGGGACAAAACTTGCCCCCTCCTACGCAGTCCTATTCATGGGTTGGTGGGAGCGGTTCCAGGTCTTTGGAGGTAGAAGTGAATATACTCAGTATATTGTCAAATACCTGAGATTTATTGATGACCTGCTGGTTATCTGGTCTGCTACTTATCTTCAAGCTAAAATTTTGGTTGAAATGTTCAACCAGAATAATATAGGTTTGAAATTCACATTTGAATAGAACCAGATCAAGATCAACTATCTTGACATAACACTTACATCTAATTGTGAGACAAAAAGTGTTTCCTCATCTCTTTATAGGAAGCCTATTTCTGGGAATACACTCTTGCATGCCCAAAGTAGTCATCCTAGACATGTATTTAAAGGCATTGCAAAGGGCCAGTTCATGCGGATTAAATGGAACTGCACCTGGGAAATAGATTTCTTTGAAGAGAGTAAGGATTTAAAATCCAGATTGAAGGATAGGGGTTACCCAAAGAATTTGGTAAATAAAGTCTTTGAAGAAATCTCTTCAATGGACAAATATTGTCTCTTTGAACCTCCAAGAGATAAAGCAATGAAGTGTCAGCCATCAAATAAATCAAAGCCCACTTTGGTTATGGCCTTTTCAAATTAATATCACCAAGTGTGTCAGGTGATAGATAGGAACTTGTCCATCCTTCGTGGAGATAAGGTTCTAAGTGAACTTATAAGTGATGGTTGTAATTTTGTTTATAAATGGAATTTAACTCTGGGGAATTTACTTTATCCAAGTTTGTTGCATAAAGAGGATAGTGGTAGCTCATGGTTGCAGGTTAAGGGAACCTATAAGTGTGGTAAAAGGACATGCAAATCATGTAACCACATGAATTTCTCTAAGACTTTTACCTCAGCGCATACATCGCAAATTTTTGACACAAAGGGTTGCATTAAGTGTGGCAGCAAATATGTTATATATTTGATTGAATGCATACAGTGCAACAAACAATATGAAGGCAGAACAACCAGGCCAGTAGGTAAACGGATTAGAGAACATCTATCTTATGTAACACAGGAAAGAGTGGTTTCAGACCTCTCTAAACATTTTTTGGAGGTTCACTCTGGTGATGTTGGAACCTTCAGGTGGCAGGCTATCGAGCTTATCTCCAGACCCCCCAGGGGTGGGGATAAATTACAAATTCTTTCCAGGCAGGAAATATACTGGATACATAAGCTTGGTAGCCTGCTCCCTGGGGGTTTCAACTCAGAATTTGACATCATAAACTATTGGCAAAGATAGAGTGGTATCTTAGTTTATTCCATCAATATTTATTATTCTCTATCTCTGTGTACTAACTGTGATTTTTTACTTTGATTTATCTGAATGATAAATTCCATATAACTTTGGGCCCCCATTATAACATCCAAGAAGGCCAGGGTTCTTTGATTTAAGATAGGCTATGTGTTATCTTATTGTGACTTATAGACCTAATATGTCATAAAAACTCTTTAAAGGGCACTAATTTAGGCTAGTCATGAATATGCACTATAACTTTTTAGCTCTAACGAGTTTAATTAATTTAATACATGCAATTTGTTCCTTTGGTATTTAATTTGGCTTGATATTTTATGTATTAAATATACCCATTTAATATAATAATTTATTATTATTATTATTAATTATGTTTGTCATAGTCCAGATCCAGTCATTAAGTTTTAATAATGTACATTAGCATATATTAATATCGTTAAAAAGGTTTATGCAACGTATTCTGCTTAACTGTTTTTTTGCCATTCATGCAACACTATTTGTTATTTAACATACTGGGGGGTAGTTATCAAGCCGTCTACCTCAAATACGCTGGAATTCCGCAGCGTATTTGTGGCAAGGCTGATTCGCCTTAGTTATCAAGCCCTAGATACTGGCAAAAGTAGAATTTAGTGACGTAAGCTTCGATCCGCCGGACTCAATCCGACACAGATCGATTCTTGCGTCACAAGTGCGGCGCAATCTGACTACTTTTGCTAGTTATCAAAAAACTGCACAAGTAGTAAGAAGTGAATACAGCGCCAACAAGAGGCCAAGGGATAAATATACTCACAGAGAGATAAAAGAAGATTATTTAATGAACCATGTTAAAAAGCATCAGTAATAAAAGACTATATATAAAAAATATATATGTAAAATGTACCTTAGCGCTTGTACACACACCCTTTTTCAGTTATCAAAAAACTAGCAGGCACGCTCGGCACTTTTCCGGCCCAGCGTACCTGGTTTTCAAACCGCCGCCCAGGAGGCGGCGGATCCCATAGGAATCAATAGGAGTCTGACCATAGCGAAAGTTCATGTTCGCTGCTGCCAGACATCCCATTGATTCCTATGGGAAATGTCTGCACCTAACACCCTAACATGTACCCCGAGTCTTAACACCCCTAATCTGCCCCCCCTACACCGCCGCAACTAAATAAAGTTATTACCCCCTAAACCGCCGCTCCCGGAGCCCACCGCAACTATATTAAACATGTTAACCCCCTATACCGGCGCCCCCGGAGCCCCCCGAAACTAAATAAAGTTACTAACCCCTAAACCGCTGCTCCTAGACCCCGCCGCAACTCTTATAAATGTATTAACCCCTAAACCGCCGCTCCCAGACCCCGCCGCCACCTACATTATACCTAGTAACCCCTATCCTGCCCCCCCCTATACCGCCGCCACCTAGAATTAAGTTATTAACCCCTATCCTGCCGATCCCGTACCTCGCCGCACCTAAATAAATAGTTTAACCCCTAAACCGTCGCTCCTGGACCCCGCCGCAACCTATCTTAAACTTATTAACCCCTAATCTGCCCCCCCTACACCGTCGCCACCTATAATAAATTTATTAACCCCTATCCTGCCCCCCCTACACCGCCGCAACTCTAATAAAATGATGAACCCCTAAACCTAAGTCTAACCCTAACCCTAACACCCCCCTAACTTAAATATTAATTAAATAAATCTAAATAAATTTAACTCTTATTAACTAAATTAATCCTATTTAAAACTAAATACTTACCTATAAAATAAACCCTAATATAGCTACAATATAAATAATAATTATATTGTAGCTATCTTAGGATTTATTTTTATTTTACAGGCAACTTTCAATTTATTTTAACTAGGTACAATAGCTATTAAATAGTTATTAACTATTTAATAGCTACCTAGCTAAAATAAAGAGAAATTTACCTGTAAAATAAATCCTAACCTAAGTTACAATTACACCTAACACTACACTATACTTTAATAAATTATTCCTATTTAAAACTAAATACTTACATGTAAAATAAACCCTAAGATAGCTACAATGTAATCAATAATTACATTGTAGCTATTTTAGGATTTATATTTATTTTACAGGTAACTTTGTATTTATGTTAGCTAGTTAGAATAGTTATTAAATAGTTAACTATTTAATAACTACCTAGCTAAAAGAAATACAAACTTACCTGTAAAATAAATCCTAACCTAAGTTACAATTAAACCTAACACTACACTATCATTAAATTAATTAAATTAATTACATACAAATAACTACAATTAAATACAATTAAATAAACTAACTAAAGTACAAAAAATAAAAAAAGCTAAGTTACAAAAAATAAAAAAAAATAAGTTACAAACATTTAACAAATATTACAACAATTTTAAGGTACTTACACCTAATCTAAGCCCCCTAATAAAATAACAAAGCCCCCCAAAATAAAAAAATTCCCTACTCTATTCTACATTAAAAAGTAAACAGCTCTTTTGACTTACCAGCCCTTAAAAGGGCCTTTTGCGGGGCATGCCCCAAATAAAACAGCTCTTTTGCCTGTAAAAGAAAAATACAAACCCCCCCAACATTAAAACCCACCACCCACATACCCCTAATCTAACCCAAACCCCCCTTAAATAAACCTAACACTACCCCCCTGAAGATCATCCTACCTTGAGTCGTGTTCAGCCAGCCGACCACCGATGGAACCGAAGAGGAGATCCGGAGCGGCAGAAGTCATCATCCAAGGGGCGCAGAAGAAATCTTCCATCCGATGAAGTCATCATCCAGGCGGCGCTGAAGAAATCTTCCATCCGATGAAGTCATCATCCAGGCGGCGTCTTCAATCTTCATCCATCCGGAGTGGAGCGGAGCCATCTTCAGAGGAGCCTACGCGGATCCATCCTCTTCTTCCCGACGACTAACGACGAATGACGGTACCTTTAAGTGATGTCATCCAAGATGGCGTCACTCGAATTCCGATTGGCTGATAGGATTCTATCAGCCAATCGGAATTAAGGTAGAAAAATCTGATTGGCTGATTGAATCAGCCAATCAGATTCAAGTTCAATCCGATTGGCTGATTGGTTCAGCCAATCGGATTGAACTTGAATCTAACTATTTAATAACTATACTAACTAGCTAACATAAATACAAAGTTACCTGTAAAATAAATATAAATCCTAAAATAGCTACAATGTAATTATTAATTATATTGTAGCTATCTTAGGGTTTATTTTACATGTAAGTATTTAGTTTTAAATAGGAATAATTTATTAAAGTATGGTGTAGTGTTAGGTGTAATTGTAACTTAGGTTAGGATTTATTTTACAGGTAAATTTCTCTTTATTTTAGCTAGGTAGCTATTAAATAGTTAATAACTATTTAATAGCTATTGTACCTAGTTAAAATAAATTGAAAGTTGCCTGTAAAATAAAAATAAATCCTAAGATAGCTACAATATAATTATTATTTATATTGTAGCTAGTTAGTGTTAGTCTTCGATTTAGGGGTTAATCATTTTATTAGAGTTGTGGCGGTGTAGGGGGGCAGGATAGGGGTTAATACATTTATTATAGGTGGCGACGATGTAGGGGGGGCAGATTAGGGGTTAATAAGTTTAAGATAGGTTGCAGCGGGGTCTGGGAGCGGCGGTTTAGGGGTTAAACTATTTATTTGGGTGCGGTGAGGTACGGGATCGTCAGGATAGGGGTTAATAACTTAATTTTAGGTGGCGGCGGTATAGGGGGGGCAGGATAGGGGTTACTAGGTATAATGTAGGTGGCGGCAGGGTCCGGGAGCGGCGGTTTAGGGTTAATACATTTATAAGAGTTGCGGCGGGGTCTAGGAGCGGCGGTTTAGGGGTTAATAACTCCGGGGGCTCCGGGGGCGCCGGTATAGGGGGTAGAACAGTGTAGTTAGTATGAGTGCTTAGTGACAGGGGTATCAATAAAGCTGTCATAAAGCCGAAGAGCAGCGAGATCGGATGAGTGATAACTCTCACAATCCGCTGCTCATCGCCCCGTACTTGGTGCACGGCTTTTTGACAGGTTTTTTGATAACTTAGGCGAACGTATTCAGGTCCGCGGCGGCGATGTGAGGCGAGCTTAGGCAGGCGTATTGGACCGGCGAAGGCAGATAAAGTAGACGGCTTGATAAGTACCTCTCACTGTGTTGACTGTTTCTGGTAACCAATAAGTTTATCCCATTGCAAGTATAGAGTTAAGTCTGTTTTTAACTGATCTTTGTAAACCACCCCTATTGGGGGAGTGGCTGACAGGTATATAAGGTGTTCATAGGAACACTTGTAATATGTCTATGACTACGTCTGTGCTGTGCCGAAACCGGTCAGACTATTTTTAACTTTCTCTTTACTGAGTTTGTTATACTTTTTATCCTATGGAGTAATTCAATAAAGATTTTTGATACCTTTTACATCTGGAGTTGAATTGTTTCCTGACTAGGACCTGCACAGGATCTTTCTTTTTTACATTTTTTTAACATTGTTTTATTTAAATGATTTGTACCCATGGACAGCGCTACAGAATACAGGGAGTGCAGAATTATTAGGCAAGTTGTATTTTTGAGGATTCATTTTATTATTGAACAACAACCATGTTCTCAATGAACCCAAAAAACTCATTAATATCAAAGCTGAATATTTTTGGAAGTAGTTTTTAGTTTTAGCTATTTTAGGGGGATATCTGTGTGTGCAGGTGACTATTACTGTGCATAATTATTAGGCAACTTAACAAAAAACAAATATATACCCATTTCAATTATTTATTTTTACCAGTGAAACCAATATAACATCTCAACATTCACAAATATACATTTCTGACATTCAAAAACAAAACAAAAACAAATCAGTGACCAATATAGCCACCTTTCTTTGCAAGGACACTCAAAAGCCTGCCATCCATGGATTCTGTCAGTGTTTTGATCTGTTCACCATCATTGCAGCAGCAACCACAGCCTCCCAGACACTGTTCAGAGAGGTGTACTGTTTTCCCTCCTTGTAAATCTCACATTTGATGATGGACCACAGGTTCTCAATGGGGTTCAGATCAGGTGAACAAGGAGGCCATGTCATTAGATTTTCTTCTTTTATACCCTTTCTTGACAGCCACGCTGTGGAGTACTTGGACGCGTGTGATGGAGCATTGTCCTGCATGAAAATCATGTTTTTCTTGAAGGATGAAGACTTCTTCCTGTACCACTGCTTGAAGAAGGTGTCTTCCAGAAACTGGCAGTAGGACTGGGAGTTGAGCTTGACTCCATCCTCAACCCGAAAAGGCCCCACAAGCTCATCTTTGATGATACCAGCCCAAACCAGTACTCCACCTCCACCTTGCTGGCGTCTGAGTCGGACTGGAGCTCTCTGCCCTTTACCAATCCAGCCACGGGCCCATCCATCTGGCCCATCAAGACTCACTCTCATTTCATCAGTCCATAAAACCTTAGAAAAATCAGTCTTGAGATATTTCTTGGCCCAGTCTTGACGTTTCAGCTTGTGTGTCTTGTTCAGTGGTGGTCGTCTTTCAGCCTTTCTTACCTTGGCCATGTCTCTGAGTATTGCACACCTTGTGCTTTTGGGCACTCCAGTGATGTTGCAGCTCTGAAATATGGCCAAACTGGTGGCAAGTGGCATCTTGGCAGCTGCACGCTTGACTTTTCTCAGTTCATGGGCAGTTATTTTGCGCCTTGGTTTTTCCACACGCTTCTTGCGACCCTGTTGACTATTTTGAATGAAATGCTTGATTGTTCGATGATCACGCTTCAGAAGCTTTGCAATTTTAAGAGTGCTGCATCCCTCTGCAAGATATCTCACTAATTTTGACTTTTCTGAGCCTGTCAAGTCCTTCTTTTGACCCATTTTGCCAAAGGAAAGGAAGTTGCCTAATAATTATGCACACCTGATATAGGGTGTTGATGTCATTAGACCACACCCCTTCTCATTACAGAGATGCACATCACCTAATATGCTTAATTGGTAGTAGGCTTTCGAGCCTATACATCTTGGAGTAAGACAACATGCATAAAGAGAATGATGTGGTCAAAATACTCATTTGCCTAATAATTCTGTATATTGGCTCTTTATAAATAAAGTATACTAATAATAATAATTAACTAATTACATTGATTTTTTTCACAATGCTATGCTCTCCCATAGGTTTATGCCAGATTGTTTTGGACAATTTTTCGATCTTGAAAAAATTATCACATATTGGGCTAGATTACAAGTTAAGTCCAAATCTGCACTTACGTAAGCACAATATGTGCACTTAACCTGGCAATACCAGCACATGTACATGTGTGCTGGTATTACAAGTAAGACACAATGCAAATGCAAGCTTTCATAGGCTGCAATAGTAGCCTTGTTTTCATGCTGGCACTTGCACACAAACACCTCGCTCAGCACAGGGGACAACTCGTGCAGAGTTGGGCAGCAATAAATAAATATATATGTACAGTATATGAATAATTACATATATATTTATGTGTTTATATGTGTATACACAAGCTTGCAGTCTCATTTAACAGCCACTTGTAATGGCTGGTTATTTAACGTGTGCCACCGTAAAGGGGCATATTTAGATAGTACCCCACTTGTAATCTAGCCCATTATTAGTTTTGTAGTTCCCAAAATTGTGAATTTGTGTTTTCAGAAATAATAAGAACATTCTTCACAGAGAAAATGTTATAAAATTAAACATACATAGTTAAGAAATAGACATTGGGGACATAATCATAAAAGAAAACTTTTGGGTTGAAGATAGAGCCTACAATTTTCAAATTTCAGATTTACTTCTATTATCAAATTTGTTTAATTCTTTTGGTATCCTTGGTTGAAGGAAAACAATGCTCTATTGGCGTAAGTTCACCAAATAGAAGATTGTTTGGAGTGAAATAGATCTACACAAGGATCTAAGTGTGGGGGGGGGGCAAGCAATAAAAATTAGGGGAAAGATTACACATGCAGCGACACCTACAATAGCCAGCGTCGCAAATCAGTATCACATATTTAGCGCAAGGACTTACGCGGCGAAAATTGAGACATTTTTCTCCATTTTCACCTCTCCACACATAGGCAGACGCAGCAAGTCTTGCGCTGAGTATGTGAGCACCGTAACTCCCTGAAAATAGTAACTAACACCTAACGCATGTGCAATATCTATCTACCTGTCAACCGCAATCCCCCACCGGAATAACTAATAAAGTATATTAACCCCTAATACGCCAACCCCATCGCAATAAACCTAATAAATGTATTAACCCCTAATCCGCCATTAACCCACATCGCAACAAACCTAATAAAACTATTAACCCCTAATCCACCATTAACCCACAACGCAATAAACCTAACAAAACTATTAACCCCTAATCCGCCATTAACCCACAACGCAATAAACCTAATAAAACTAATAACCCCTAATCCGCCATTAACCCACAACGCAATAAACCTAATAAAACTATCAACCCCTAATACGCCATTAACGCACAACGCAATAAACCTAATAAAACTATTAACCCCTAATCCGCCAAACCTACACAACGCAATAATCCTAATAAATCTGTTAACCCCTAATCCACTAAACCCCCACAATGCAAATAACTAATTAAATTACTAAGCCCCCTAACCTAACACCCCCTAAATTAACCCCAAGTACCTAAATTAAAAAAATACTAAGTTACAATTAAAATTAAAAAGCTAACATTACTTAAAAATAAAATAACCTAAGATTAAACTAATCTAAGATTACAAAAAATAAAAAAGTGAACCAAAAATATGCAAATGGAGGAGTGCTAGGCCAGCTAAGATAGCTATAAAAGCTAAAGGTAGGAAATATAAGGGTTAAAGTAATTTATTTAAAATACATTAAAAAAGTTAAAAATAATTACTCAAAAATAGATTCAAAATACATAAAAACACAGTATCCCTCAGAATTGTTAGAGGCTGATAGTTGACAAAAACAGTACAATAGTATAGCCAATAAAATACAGTGTAACTGCGTTCTGTACCATTCGTTGAGTTCTATACAAATTATCCTATACAAAAATCTGTGTGTGATGTCTGCTTATTCTATATGACATATATAAATATAGCACTGAGATATGGGTACTAAAGAACAGTCCAAATGAACAGTCCAAATTATTCCGTGGAAATGATGAATGCAAAGTTCCCTGTTGTTCCAAAAAATAAAGTTCCAAGAGATGACTGTACCCAATTTGTTAAAAAAAACTGTGTCAAAATGTGTCAAAAAAGGTGTCCAATAATAATAATATCCAAAAGTATCCAAAAATATATCCAAAAATAAGCCCAAAAATACATGTAAATTGTGTCCAAAGAAAATATATATATATAAAGCTACAAAATTAAAAATAGGTGTACACCAAAAAAACATAAAAAAATAGTAATAATAATAAAAATGAATGCAAAAATTTTTAAAGCTATCCAAACGTGTGTAGCAAAAAAGTGATGGTCTTTATATAATTATCCTTCTAATCCTCGGTGTATGTGCAAATATTTTTTATATAATGTGAGACGATCTCCTATAAGAGATAAAATACATAGTGCAATATTGCTAGTGATATCCGTAACAATAAGTAATATGCTTACCAATGTGAGAGGAACCTGAGCCATTAAATCAGCGTTGTCTACGCGTTTCGGTCCTAAACAGGACCTTTCTCAAGACTGATAACTTTCTGTTAAAGAGACATTGAACACTAGATTTTTCTTAGCATAAATGTTTTGTAGATGAACCATTTATATAGCCCCTCTGGGAGTGTTTTTGTAACAATGTATAGTTTTCCTTATTTTTAAATAACATTGTGTTGATTTTCAGACTCCTAACCAAGCCCCAACGTTTTAGATGTATACTGATGTATACAGATGTCAGATTGTTTCTGTTTGTATAATGGATTTTTTCATATGCAGGGGAGGGGAGGAGGGCAGAGGGTCTGCTCTCAGCCCTTTTCAGTGGGTTTCCCAGCCTAACCAATCAACAGTGCTAAATTGAGAGCTTCTAACTAACTATGGCCTAGATTTGGAGTTCGGCGGTAGCCGTCAAAACCAGCGTTAGAGGCCCCTAACGCTGGTTTTGGCCGCACGCTGGTATTTGGAGTCAGTGATTAAAGGGTCTAACGCTCACTTTTCAGCCGCGACTTTTCCATACCGCAGATCCCCCTACGCCATTTGCGTAGCCTATATTTTCAATGGGATCTTTCTAACGCCGGTATTTTGAGTCGTTTCTGAAGTGAGCGTTAGAGCTCTAACGACAAGATTCCAGCCGCCTGAAAATAGCAGGAGTTAAGAGCTTTCTGGCTAACGCCGGTTTATAAAGCTCTTAACTACTGTACCCTAAAGTACACTAACACCCATAAACTACCTATGTACCCCTAAACCGAGGTCCCCCCACACCGCCGCCACTCGATTAAAATTTTTAACCCCTAATCTGCCGACCGCCACCTACGTTATACTTATGTACCCCTAATCTGCTGCCCCTAACCCCGCCGACCCCTGTATTACATTTATTAACCCCTAACCTGCCCCCCACAACGTCGCCGCCAGCTACTTAAAATAATTAACCCCTAATCTTCCGACCGCAAATCGCCGCCACCTACGTTATCCCTATGTACCCCTAATCTGCTGCCCTAACATCGCCGACCCCTATTTTATATTTATTAACCCCTAATCTGCCCCCCTCAACGTCGCCGACACCTGCCTACACTTATTAACCCCTAATCTGCCGAGCGGACCTGAGGGCTACTATAATAAATGTATTAACCCCTAATCCGCCTCACTAACCCTATCATAAATAGCATTAACCCCTAATCTGCCCTCCCTAACATCGCCGACACCTAACTTCAATTATTAACCCCTAATCTGCCGACCGGAGCTCACCGCTATTCTAATAAATGTATTAACCCCTAAAGCTAAGTCTAACCCTAACACTAACACCCCCCTAAGTTAAATATAATTTACATCTAACGAAATAAATTAACTCTTATTAAATAACTTATTCCTATTTAAAACTAAATACTTACCTGTAAAATAAACCCTAATATAGCTACAATATAAATTATAATTATATTATAGCTATTTTAGGATTAATATTTATTTTACAGGCAACTTTGTAATTATTTTAACCAGGTACAATAGCTATTAAATAGTTAAGAACTATTTAATAGTTACCTAGTTAAAATAATAACAAATTTACCTGTAAAATAAATCCTAACCTAAGATATAATTAAACCTAACACTACCCTATCAATAAAATAATTAAATAAACTACCTACAATTACCTACAATTAACCTAACACTACACTATCAATAAATTAATTAAACACAATTCCTACAAATAAATACAATTAAATAAACTAGCTAAAGTACAAAAAATAAAAAAGAACTAAGTTACAGAAATAAAAAAATATTTACAAACATAAGAAAAATATTACAACAATTTTAAACTAATTACACCTACTCTAAGCCCCCTAATAAAATAACAAAGCCCCCCAAAATAAAAAATTCCCTACCCTATTCTAAATTAAAAAAGTTACAAGCTCTTTTACCTTACCAGCCCTGAACAGGGCCCTTTGCGGGGCATGCCCCAAGAATTTCAGCTCTTTTGCCTGTAAAAAAAAAACATACAATACCCCCCCCCCCAACATTACAACCCACCACCCACATACCCCTAATCTAACCCAAACCCCCCTTAAATAAACCTAACACTAAGCCCCTGAAGATCTTCCTACCTTGTCTTCACCATCCAGGTATCACCGATCCGTCCTGGCTCCAAGATCTTCATCCAACCCAAGCGGGGGTTGGCGATCCATAATCCGGTCCAGAAGAGGCTCCAAAGTCTTCCTCCTATCCGGCAAGAAGAGGACATCCGGACCGGCAAACATCTTCTCCAAGCGGCATCTTCGATCTTCTTCCATCCGGAGCGAAGCGGCAGGATCCTGAAGACATCCAGCGCGGAACATCCATCCGGACCGACGACTGAACGACGAATGACTGTTCCTTTAAGGGACGTCATCCAAGATGGCGTCCCTCGAATTCCGATTGGCTGATAGGATTCTATCAGCCAATCGGAATTAAGGTAGGAATTTTCTGATTGGCTGATGGAATCAGCCAATCAGAATCTAGTTCAATCCGATTGGCCGATCCAATCAGCCAATCAGATTGAGCTCGCATTCTATTGGCTGATCGGAACAGCCAATAGAATGCGAGCTCAATCTGATTGGCTGATTGGATCAGCCAATCGGATTGAACTTGATTCTGATTGGCTGATTCCATCAGCCAATCAGAAAATTCCTACCTTAATTCCGATTGGCTGATAGAATCCTATCAGCCAATCGGAATTCGAGGGACGCCATCTTGGATGACGTCCCTTAAAGGAACAGTCATTCGTCGTTCAGTCGTCGGTCCGGATGGATGTTCCGCGCTGGATGTCTTCAGGATCCTGCCGCTTCGCTCCGGATGGAAGAAGATCGAAGATGCCGCTTGGAGAAGATGTTTGCCGGTCCGGATGTCCTCTTCTTGCCGGATAGGAGGAAGACTTTGGAGCCTCTTCTGGACCGGATTATGGATCGCCAACCCCCGCTTGGGTTGGATGAAGATCTTGGAGCCAGGACGGATCGGTGATACCTGGATGGTGAAGACAAGGTAGGAAGATCTTCAGGGGCTTAGTGTTAGGTTTATTTAAGGGGGGTTTGGGTTAGATTAGGGGTATGTGGGTGGTGGGTTGTAATGTTGGGGGGGGGTATTGTATGTTTTTTTTTTACAGGCAAAAGAGCTGAAATTCTTGGGGCATGCCCCGCAAAGGGCCCTGTTCAGGGCTGGTAAGGTAAAAGAGCTTGTAACTTTTTTAATTTAGAATAGGGTAGGGAATTTTTTATTTTGGGGGGCTTTGTTATTTTATTAGGGGGCTTAGAGTAGGTGTAATTAGTTTAAAATTGTTGTAATATTTTTCTTATGTTTGTAAATATTTTTTTATTTTCTGTAACTTAGTTCTTTTTTATTTTTTGTACTTTAGCTAGTTTATTTAATTGTATTTATTTGTAGGAATTGTGTTTAATTAATTTATTGATAGTGTAGTGTTAGGTTAATTGTAGGTAATTGTAGGTAGTTTATTTAATTATTTTATTGATAGGGTAGTGTTAGGTTTAATTATATCTTAGGTTAGGATTTATTTTACAGGTAAATTTGTTATTATTTTAACTAGGTAACTATTAAATAGTTCTTAACTATTTAATAGCTATTGTACCTGGTTAAAATAATTACAAAGTTGCCTGTAAAATAAATATTAATCCTAAAATAGCTATAATATAATTATAATTTATATTGTAGCTATATTAGGGTTTATTTTACAGGTAAGTATTTAGTTTTAAATAGGAATAAGTTATTTAATAAGAGTTAATTTATTTCGTTAGATAAATATTATATTTAACTTAGGGGGTGTTAGTGTTAGGGTTAGACTTAGCTTTAGGGGTTAATCCATTTATTAGAATAGCGGTGAGCTCCGATCGGAAGATTAGGGGTTAATAATTGAAGGTAGGTGTCGGCGATGTTAGGGAGGGCAGATTAGGGGTTAATACTATTTATGATAGGGTTAGTGAGGCGGATTAGGGGTTAATACATTTATTATAGTAGCGCTCAGGTCCGCTCGGCAGATTAGGGGTTAATAAGTGTAGGCAGGTGTCGGCGACGTTGTGGGGGGCAGATTAGGGGTTAATAAATATAATATAGGGGTCGGCGGTGTTAGGGGTAGCAGATTAGGGGTACATAGGGAGAACGTAGGTTGCGGCGGTTTACGGAGCGGCAGATTAGGGGTTAAACAAAATATGCAGGGGTCAGCGATAGCGGGGGCGGCAGATTAGGGGTTAATAAGTGTAAGGGTAGGGGTGTTTAGACTCGGGGTACATGTTAGGGTGTTAGGTGCAGACGTAGGAAGTGTTTCCTCATAGGAAACAATGGGGCTGCGTTAGGAGCTGAACGCTGCTTTTTTGCAGGTGTTAGGTTTTTTTTCAGCTCAAACAGTCCCATTGTTTCCTATGGGAGAATCGTGCACGAGCACGTTTTTGAGGCCGGCCGCGTCCGTAAGCAACTCTGGTATCGAGAGTTGCATTTGCGGTAAAAATGCTCTACGCTCCTTTTTTGGAGCCTAACGCAGCATTTGTTTGAACTCTCGATACCAGAGTTAATTTTATGGTGCGGCCAGAAAAAAGCCCGCGGAGCGTTAACAGCCCTTTTACCGCCGAACTCCAAATCTAGGCCTTAGTTTTTAAAAGGTTTTATACTGGATTTTGATATCAGTATTGGTGTATATTCTTCTTTATAGTAGTGTCTATTACATGCAGTTGTAAGAACATTGGTGTATACTGTCCCTTTTATGTTTGATTCTAAGTCACACTCTCATGTTGTGATTGTCACTAACACTAAGTCCAAACGTGTTCACAAGAGTGTGTTTACAGTGCTTGTGCCTACATGGGAATCATGCCTTCAGAAACGTGAGTTTAATAATGTAGACGCAAGCACTGTGAAACTTAAAGGAACAGTCAACACCAGAATTTTTGTTGTTTTAAAAGAAAGATAATCCCTTACCTTAATTACCAATTGCCCAGTTTTGCATAACCAACACAGTTATAATTATACACGTTTTACCTCTGTAATTACCTTGTATCTAAGCCTCAGCAGACTGCACCCTTATTTCAGTTCTTTTGACAGAATTGCATTTTAGCCAATCAGAGCTGTCTCTATGGTAAATTCACGTGCATGAGCTCAATGTTATCTATATGAAACACGTGAACTAATGCCCTCTAGTGGTGAAAAACTATCAAAATGCATTTAGATTAGAGGCGGCCTTCAAGGTCTAAGAAATTAGCATATGAACCTCCTAGGTTTAGCTTTCAACTAAGAATACCAAGAGAACAAAGCAAAATTGGTGATAAAAGTAAATTGGAAAGTTGTTTAAAATTACATGCCCTATTTGAAACATGAAAGGTTTTTTTGGACTTGACTGTCCCTTTAATGTAGTGAAGATGTTTGGCCTTAACAAGCATGAAGGGCAGCCCCCTATAAAACCTTGTCATGAAGGCACTATCTTCTTTGAACATGTTCTATGCACATATTTTGTTGCCAGGGAAAAAGTTTGCACTACTGTTTAAATAAAAAGTAGGTATTAAAAGTCCTTTTAATGCAAACCCGTAGTCTACATCTTGTCTTAAGATCACACCAAAACCGGAAACGGTGCATTTACAAACAATAAAAATATATTTTGTTACAAACATTATTTAGAAAACAACTAGATAAAGTCTGTACTGAGGACAGAAATATTTAGAGAAATATTTAGCAACAATAGCCAAAACTGGAATTGAGCAATGTTGAGTCAATAAAGGAAAAAGTTGTAATTAGTTATAATTCAGGCTGATAGAAAAGGTAAGTTTACATGTACCCCAATGAAAAAAACAGCCACCGGAAATCTTCAGGGTGTGAATAAAGGTTAAGTATGCTGAGGAAGGCTCACTACTGAAACAGCCCTTCACCACATATTGATACAGGCCAATTAAGGACATCCATAGTGTAACATATGCCTGCCTGATATCACTGTCCCTTTAAGACTGCCTTCCCTGCTACTGACAATCATACTCTTTGGGGAGTATCTGCATTTAACTTACCTAACAAATTAATTAATCATTCATGCACCTGATTCCCTCAGCCTCTTTTTAAATAATCTCAGGCCTAATTTGCATTGCATTAGCATTGAAGTTTTGTTCCAGAACAACAGAGGTCTGTGACTGTTCCAGTATGGATTATACCAGCATATTCAAACTACAGCATTTCCTTTTAAGATAAGCAAAAAATCATCTAATTGCAAGTATTCCATATAATTCCATTTTGTTTCCTGGACACTGCTACTTAAGAAACTCTGAACTAATTCTAAATTTCAAGTATGAATTTGGTTATAATCACTCTCTATTTGCTACAACAGCTTCATACTCAGAACTTTATAACTATTCACTGCTACAAGTTGTCATAGCTGAAATATCCTCCTGCAAATATATTAATATATTCAGAACTCTGCATCTATGTGTTCAGTTAAACAGCTTTCCTGTGATTCTCCAGTATATACACAAACAGTATTTAATGCCTTAAACTTACATTTTGTCTATCACCTGTGCTGCTCTGCTTATTACTCTGACATACAGCTCTAAATAATATTATGTACTGTGAACCTGCAGCAACTCTTTGCATCTATGAGTCAATCTTCTACCAGTTTACTCTGAAGCCTGAACATCTTACATTGCTATATTGTTCACACATGAATCCTGCAGCTACTCCTATTAACTATAAGTCACAGTATCAATTTATGTTTCCATTGAAGCCAGAATATATTGTATACATATGTTTTTTACTCTCCGTGAATTCTACAATAACTTCTTGCAACTATAAATCACAGAATATCATCTATCCACGTCCAGGATACTCTTCCCCGGGTCAGTGGTCGGTGTCTCCAATTCCCTACTACTGCCCTGAGGGTCTGTGTCCTGAGCGCATATACACCGGAACATGACACATAGCCACTTTATCCAAACAAATGCAACAGGTTGCCAGACAACTTTGAGGTAAACAAGTAATGTCCACACTTGTGTACACTATAAACCACCCTCTGCTGGCACAACCCTAAGGCATGTACCAATTTAGGGCAGTACATGACCCCTGTTAATAACATTTCCGGTTAAACACTGTTGCAAATTCCAAAACTGTGTGGGGCTCAACTCGCAATGGCAAAGACACTTGATTTGCTCAAAAACTAGCATTAGGGCAACGTTAATAAAAGTATATAGGAGCAACACCAATTAAAATATAAAAAATGTAACATTTATTACAGGTCCTTAAAAGATAAGTAGAGACCCACAAACTGCTGAAACAGCTTAGTAAAATGTTAAAACAAAATAGTCTAATAGTGCGCTAGGTTAGGATATCATACACCTTACAGTAGAATAGATCCTTTGTTCTATTCAAATGGTTACAATTTAGAAAAAAAAAGGGGGGTAGTAAGGACGCTCAAAGCTTAAGATACCTCTAAATAAGTATATCGCTATTGTATCAAATATCAATGACAAGGGAAACAATGTTTAAAATAATAAAATGTTTAATAACTAAAAAGACATAATTATAGTTAAAATAACTCTATAATCAACTTGCAGCTAAAATATAGGGACGTCTCCCTTTGTATATTTATCTAAGCAATGTGTGATATTTCAAACAAATTACCAAATGAAGCTTCAATCTAAACAAATGTTAAAATCACAAAGATATACTTAATAATTCCCAATTAGCAATATCTAACAAGTGGCTCAATATTCTAAAGTGACATATGAGTTTAAAATGTTAGACAGCAGAAGAAGGTATGTGAGTCAAATCTTGCGACCTGTATATACAAACAAATACTACGTAGAGGCTTTCTTCAGAATTGATACGATATTACCGTTCATATAGGAGTACAGAGTGAAGGGAGATGATATTGATTTCAACATTAGACTCTTGCGACTTTCATATTACTCTCTTAGAGAGTCTCCGTCCTGTATAACAATATCAGATTGGTACCTTGATTTTCGAGGGTCCTTGAGGGGAGATGTTCCATTGTGTATCACGGTCTGGTTACCTGTGAGTTTACTCCTCATGACTTCAGCGTCTGACGTCACAGATTACACTCCGGGGGCTCGACCTAGCCCGACCAGCCAGATATCTCAAAACTTTTGTTGATATTAGATGATATACCCCTCTGCTCCTGGTTTGTGTAAGGAGATTTTTAGGGTGGTATTTTATATTCAAAGCTTGCTCTTAGTGCTATGCATGCAAACTTGTTAAGTAGAATAATAGTCCATGAAGACAACCCGGGTTGAAAAATTATTCCACAGCGATAGTAAGTCCTTGGAGTCCTTGAAAGACAAGGGAGGTATAGTCACTATTTTCAACGGGTTTCACTCTGGGAAGAGCTTTATCAAGAATAAATAGCCCATACTCAAATCCCTCTTTTAAAAGGGCAGTTCAAACCTCATTGGTTAATCTTTCAAACAATCTAGTTTAAGGTGTTTTTGTTCTCCCTCTTGCTCTGTTACTCCAATTTCCCATATATCAAGTTAGCCAAAACACTTTGATATTGAGTCTTATGGTATTTCCAACACTCTGGCTTAAGGTGAAATCTTTTCTTTTTTTTTACTCTGTTACTCCAAAGAATTTTTTTATATATTTATTACAGGTCCGGATGGTCAAACCTTTAATATTGGATCATTCCAAAGAATTATATATTGTGGCATTTATTGATGGGGTAAAGGAAGTTTCAGAATAAAGTTCATTCAAAGAGGCCATATATGCAAAAAAGACATCCTATTTTTTTATATATTTGTAACAACAATAAACATCAGAGTTGTGTATAATAGTACATTACATGTAGAAACAAAAATAGACAGTGCTGTGAACGTTTATAGTGTTTTAAAAAGGGACATTATAATATAGTGAAATAACAAGTAAGTTTACTAATGAATTTGGCTGTGTTTACATATTAACTAATTGTATTACATAATTTGAATGTACTCATATGGAATAGTTACTCCATAGTGTATTAACAAATATAGTATATGCATATTTAAATCCATCTCAATATGATCATTAACCCATAATGGGTATTAATAAAACTGAAAAAACTACATATGATTTACATATAATTTAAAGTGATAAAAACTCTATCTGTGCAGCTTCCTTGACTAAAAGCTTTTTTTCTATATCACCCCCTCTCCAATGTTTTTTTACCTTTTGTATCCCCCAATAGGAAATATCCTTGGTTTTACCTTTATGTACCATTTTGAAATGCTTGTATAAATGGGTATCCTCAACCCCCTTTTCAATGTTCCTTAAATGCTCTCTAACCCTTTCTCTGATGGGTCTCTTCGTTTGTCCAATATAGAAGAGGTTACATGTACATTTTAAAACATATATCATGCATGTGTGTGTGCATCTGATCACCTCCTTTATTTGAAATATCTCTTTTGAGTTATTAATTTGTATATTCTTGATTTTTTTACTGTGACTACAAGCTTTACAAGAATAACAGGGGAAGAAACCTACTGGTCTGGTCCCATATATATCTGTCTGTATCATAGCTTTTTTGTTGTTTTGTCTCTTTAGTTCACTGGGAGCTAGAATAGATTTTAGGTTAGTGGCTTTTTTAAAAATAAAAGTTGGGGTATTAGATATTTTTCCCCCAAAACATTGTCCTCTTTTAAAATGTGCCAATGTTTTTTTATAATCCTCTTGATCAGATTATAGTCAGCTTGATAGTCTGTTATGAACGGTATTTTTAATGTTTCACTATTGGTTTTGATTTTTTCTTTATATGTTAATAAAGAATCTCTACTTGTATATTCCGCTCTTTCTATTGCCTTCTTGGTGTTATCAGTGTTGTAACCTCTAGAATTAAATCTTTCTGACAGTATTTCTACCTGTTGTTCAAAATCTATAAGTCTCGAACTGTTTTTTCTTATCCTCAGACATTGACCTATGGGAATATTCTCTTTCCAAATGTTCAGATGGCAGCTGTTAGCATGGATGTAGTTGTTACAGTACACCTTCTTAAAATGTGTCTTTGTCTCTATGTGGTTATTGATAGTCATTATTTCTAAGTCCAAAAAAGTAATCAGTTTTACTATAATTATAGGTAAATGTTAGTCCATAAGTATTTTTATTCATTTCTTCGAATAATGAGATAAGACCATATTCAGGTCCCTTCCATACTAGCAGAAGGTCATCTATATACCTCTTGTAGAGTACAAGGTTTGCACCATAGCTACCACCACCAAAAAAATGGGTCTCCCATGCTCCCATAAATAAGTTAGCGTAGCTCGGTGCAAAGCTTGTACCCATAGCTGTTCCCTCTGTTTGTATATAGAATTTGTCATTGAAAGATAAATAATTATTTTCCAAAATGAATTTGATATTTTTGAGAATAAAATTTCTTTGCTGTTCTAACATATCACTATCTTGTATTAAAAAAGAATTGACCGCCTCCAGACCTTTTGAGTGATTGATAACTGTGTATAGTGAAGTAACGTCACATGTTGCCAGGAGCATGTCTTCCTCCCATTTCAGTGAATTTAAAATGTTCAATACTTGTGTGGAGTCCCTCAAATATGAATCTAAATTTTGGACATGTTTCTGGAGATAACCATCCACATATTTGGAGAGATTAGCTGATAGGTAGTCAATGCCTGAAATTATATTCCTTCCCGGGGCGTTGATTAAACTCTTGTGTATTTTTTGGAGGAAATACAAAATAGGAATTCTTGGAAATTTAGGGGGTAAAAATTGCAATTCTTTTTCATTCAATATGCCTGATTTTTGCCTTAGATAAAAAATCTAATTTCCTATAGGTTCTAGAAACATTCAACAGTCTATAGGCCTCTTTTAGATAGTTTTTGGTGTCCATTATTACTATTCCTCCACCCTTATCAGCTGGCTTTATGGTTAGATCATTGTTGTTTTGTAAATTATCAATAATATTTTTTTTCTCTTTTACTCATATTATATTTTTTAAGTTTGGGCGGATTACACTTTTTGATATCACTAAGAACTAGTTTTTCAAATGTGTCTAGATAGTTCCCTTTGGAATGTATAGGATTGAATTTCGATTTTGGTTTTAAATTTGAATGTTGAAACCTCTCAGGTACAGATGGTTGAACATTCAAACGTTTTTCAGTGGGATTTTTTATGAAAAATCTTTTAAGGGTTACATTTCTGACAATTTTTTTTAACAATAATATAGGTATTGAATTTGTTTAGTTTTGTTGTGGGGGCATAGGAGAGACCCAAACTCCCAAAACTTTTTCTTGCTTGAGAGGGGTACTTCTTAGATTAAAAATTCACTGCTGTCCTTTACTCATCTCCACCTTTTTGCTTTGTTTGAGCACTCCCCTTCCCCTCTTTTCTCTAGGCCTCTTTTTTCCTTTGATTGGGTTAGTTTTCTGACCTGATTGGATCTCCTGAGATGCCCTCCTTTTGAGGGCTCTTCTCTAAAAAAAGGGAACCAGTGTTAATTATTCTTTCTTCTCTAAGATCTGGCTCTCTTAAAGTCTCAATGTGATTATATGTAGGGGTTCTCCAGTGTTCTGCATGTCTACTGTTATCATCTCTGGTGTTGTCACCTCTATATGTACTCCTGGGGTATTCCCACTCATTGTTTCTGTCATATATCCCTCTCTGATAATTATTATTATATGTGTTGGGCCTAAAGTCCGGATTGTAATATTCCCTGTTTGGATGTCTATGATATCTCGTCCTTCCATAGTCCCTATTATAATTATAATTTTGGGTCTTCCCATAGTCCCTATTTTGATTAAAATGGTGGGTTCTGTTATGCTCATATGGGTGGTGGTTTCTATTTTGATATTCATAATTGTTAGTATGGTCATAATGGCTATAATTATTAGCATTGTGGTAAATGTAGTAACATGTAAGCAGGTAGCAAAAATGTACGCATTTCAGCTAGAGAGCCGTAGTCATAGCTAATTACTAACAGGTGTACAAGCACTATTTAAACAGATACTGCCAAGACATTGGTTAAAGGGACATGAACCCCCCCAAAAAAATATTTTGTGATTAAGATAGAGAATACAGTTTTAAACAACTTTCCAAGGTTTTTATGACCTAATTTACTTTGTTCTATTTGAATCCTTTGTTGAAAAGCATATCTATGTAGGCTCAGAAGCTCAATCAGCTGCTGATTGATGGCTGCACAAATATTCCTCTCATAATTGTCTTACCGATCAGTTCAACAAGCTCCCAGTAGTGCATTGCTAATCTTTCAATAAAAGATACCAAGAGAATGAAGCTAAATTGGTTATAGAAGTAAATCAGAAAGTTTTTTAAAAATGCTTGCATTATCTGGATCATAAAAGAAAAACTTTCAGGTCCCTTTAACCCCTTGAGTGCTAACGACAACTCTGAGCCATCGCAGAGTTTCCCACTCTAGTGCTAACGTCGGCTGTACTGTATGTGTGTGTGTGTATATATATATATATATATATATATATATTATATACATACATACATACATACACACACGTACAAATATATTTAAATACGCTGCCCATTGCTGCGCTACTTGCCGCTTTCGCTGCACTAGGTTCTCATACCGTGTCTCACGGCATGAGAATGAGGCCTTCATTAAAGCCTATGAAAGTGCGCTCTTTCGAGCGCAAAGCTTCCAATCAAAACGAATGCAGGCTCATGTTTGCATTAAGGGCCACTTAAATTACCAGTGCACAATTGCGTGCGCAAGTATTACGAGTGGAGCACAAATATTGCACTCAGAAAAGCGCAATTTTACTCTCCACTAGTAATCAGGCCCTTAAAGGGTTATGAAACCCACATTTTTTCTTTCATGATTCAGATAGAGCATGCAATTTTAAGCAATATTCTAATTTACTCCTATTATCACTTTTTCTTAATTCTCTAGGTATCTATATTTGAAAAGCAGGAATGTAAGCTTAGGGGCCAGCCCATGTTTGGTTCAGAACCTGGGTAGCACTTGCTGATTGGTGGCTAAATGTAAACGGAAAAAAAAATGATAATAGGAGTAAATTAGAAAGTTGCTTAAAATTGCATGCTCCATCTGAATCACGAAAGGAAAAAAAATAATGTATCAGCCTCTTGTCTAATGCATATCTCCCAACATTTCAAAATTCAAAAGAGGGACACACAGCCAGTAGGTGGAGCTGTCCGCTTGTGTTGCAGCAAAGATATGCAAGCCAAGCAAGCTGAAATTAATCAGTTTAACCAGACCTGAGCTATCGAGCAGCTTGCAAAGGAACAAGATCTTCCTGTCTATAAATCAGTCCAGATTGGAATGCATAGAAAGAACTGTTTGCAGAAAAATGCAAGTAAAGTCTGTGTTGTGTGATTATTTTATTAGGTTTATAATGCTGTTTAGCAAATGTTTTTGTTCATTTAACTTCGTTTAATTATATATTCTGTGTTGTGTGATTATTTTATTAGGTTTATAATGCTGTTTAGCATTTAAATTCTTCATTTCAAAGCTTTAAAAATAATGTATTAGGTGTTACTTATGACAATTTTGAGAGGGGCCTGGAACCTAACTCCCTCACTGCACTGTTTTATAAGGGAAGTTAATTAAAAACTCTCTTGAAACTGCATGCTCTATCTGAATCATGGAAGTTTAATTTTCACTTTGGTGTCCCTTTAAAAAGCACTACATTTTAAAGTGATATATTGGATAGCACAAAGATATAATTATTAATTCACCACTTTAATGTGCGCAATGAACAAGCTATAATAACGCTCCCTGAGCCCTCCATTAAAAGTATAAGACACACTAAAAACATTTTGTAGTACCAGAGTGTACCCAAAGGATAATGCACCCTGCTATACCGAGGGCACTTCATTTGTAGCAAGTCAATGTTTTTGTACTGATAATGAACAGGCAGTTGGATTTGCTTCATGTCCAATAAAGAATATTGTTCTCAAAGAAATTATAAATTGTACGCAGTTAACAAACTAAGGGCTAGATTACAAGTGGAGAGCAAAATATCGCTTTCGCAATATTTTTTAAATTAAATTGCGCACTCATGTGCCAGAGAGCTTACATTCTGAGTTTGATCTAATTTATTATTGGCAATAACTTTCTAGATTAATCTTGAGTTTTTTAAGTTGTCATTCTTTGTATATTCCAAGTATAAAGGAACTCTATCAGTGTCAAATACCCCCCTCTGGCAGCCTTGTGGTAACTTGTTTGCTTAGGTTCTATCCCTGGGTGAGATAGGTTTTTCAAATTTTTCCTTTTTCGTTAATTTAGTTCTTGCTTATAGATTTTGTGATTCACTTTTGCTCTACAATGGTACTGAAGATAGATATATAATAGCATGTTCTCATGTATATATTTATCACTATTTAAACTATTATACGTATGTGTATTATATATTTGTATTATACCTTTAAATGTCTTGGATGGTATTTTGTTGTTTACCAATGTCTGGGCAGTAACTGTTTTAAAAGTGTTTGTACACTTGTTTGCAATTAGCTGTGACTACGGCTCCCTAGCCTAAATGCATAAGCTTTTGCTACCTGCTTACATTTTACTAAGCTGTTTTAGCAGTTTGTGGGTCTCTACCTATCATTTAAGAACATTTAATAAATTATAAGTTTATAATATTTAAATTTGTGAAAGTAGCAATATAGAAATAGAGCCATTGTGCCCAGTATGCCCATCATGACCTGATATAAATGGCATTCAGATGGTTTAACAGTGGTGATGATAGAAACAGATTGCAACAGATTAATATCACATATGTAAATGAGTATTCCCTTAAACAGTAAACAAAGGGGTTCATTCAAAACTTCTTTTCTATAACCTTAAGAGGTGTGAAAGGACTATTATATGTCAGTTTCAGGTGACCTCACAGTTTCTATCTTGAAAACAGGTAATTAACACACATAAAGACATTTTGGGGATCTTTTCTGTTGAAAATGTGTTTACAGCTAAGGGCTTTTAAGGCACACGTCCATTTTGCATTGGGATCACTCATGAAATGATGTGGCCGATTTTACCAAATGGGCCGATTTTACCAAACGCTGTTGGCATTTAACATTGCACAAGCAGTTCTGGTGAACTGCTTGTGCAATGCCACTCCCTGCAGATTTGCTGCCAAATGGATCTGATCGGGTTGATTGCTGTCCGCCGCCTCAGAAGTGGCGGACGAATTAAGTAGCAGTGGTCCTAAGACTGCTGCATCTTAACTGCTGTTTCCAGCGAGCCTGAAGGCTCGCAAAGAAACAGGAGCATCAGGGGCCATTCTGCCCTTGATAAATCGGCCCCAATATGACCAATTTCGGTGGGAAACAAAAATTAAGGTATTATTTAACTGCATTCATTCATTTTTATTTATTTTTTTCTAAATCAACAGCAGCTCTCCTAATATGTTGGAATGCTTTAGAAAAAGAGGCAAAAACATAAAGCAAGTTTCTATACAATGTTTTTCACTTGCCATTTGTAACTGATTGGTATTTGTTACACCACCGGACAGCCCCAAGCCGACCCAACAGGATCTAGCTTGGTCTGCCGTACTATGGGTCAGGTGGAGCTCTGTCACAGATACCAGCCTGCAAGGGCAATCCTTTCCCAGTTGGAACTATTATTATGTTTTCCCCTGTTACGTTTGTTGGTGCAGTGACTTTGCCCTAAAAAAAAAAAAAGCCTAACACTATTCTGCTTCACCCTTTCACCATTGCCGGGTCCCAGCTGGAATCTTATGAAACTGTGCGCCAGCTGGGATTGCCAGGGATACCCGCTGTACTTTAACCAAGGTCACTCCAGAAGCCCATTGACCCAGGACTCCACTCTTTTGGGGACTTGTTATACACTTGAGGGGGCATGGGTTGGGTTGATTACTGAGAGGGAGCTCCCTCAGGAACTTTGGGGTTTTTCCAACCTTAGCATGGACCACGCCCCAGGTACCTTTAACACACTGTCGCTCCAGCCCTCAGCCACGGATCATGTCACATTTTCAACTGTAACATCTGGGGGTCCGGGGCTCTCTAACGTTACTGTGTTAGCTGCCATTCCCTCGAAAATCACCCTGAAAACACAACCTATATGCTATGTGGGTATCTCTGTTCTGATGACTTCTATGGAGGCATCAGGCTTGAGGTGGGTATTCTTCGCTTGATGGGATTAGGCTCTTATCAGATGGCAAGTGTGTATAAATACTATGCATTTGTCTTAATAAAACAGTTCTTGTTTCACCTTAATACTGGTCATTAGGGTGTGCTATATGCTATTGCTACATGTTCCAGTGTTGATGAATGTCCTTGTGAGGAGATACCTAGTCAGGGTATTCAGGAGTCCGTCACATATGTAAATTACACAGGAATAATAAAAATAACTATGCACAGTGTAAATTTAAGAAAACAGGTTGTGCAAAAAAGCAAGAAATTCATACTAAAAAGTACAAAATAAAAAGCGTAATTGTTGGGGTTTTTTGTAAAATTGACTGAACATGGGCGTTCCATGGGCGTATATAATATTGTCTCCCTAATCCCATAGTAATTCTGTAAAGATTTTCACATTGCAGAACTCACAGTTTTTTCTCACCAACTAAAAGGTGGCAAGTTTTTCAATCAATCAAAATACTTATACCCCTAATAGACAAACACAAGCATGTGAAAATATAGGCGAGTGCAAGATGCTATACGCAGAAAGCAGCATAATGTGATTTAAATTGACTGCAGGATTTCATTTTTAAAGTGCACCCCCTGCTCACTGCTAACTTTGCTCCACCATGCAAACTGCCCCTTACCAGCAAGCTCCATTACTTTCAATAGGAGACATCTTGTAACTCGCAGGGACTGCCCCTTTTATGATAATTCCACCAGGGCAGCCCCTCGGCAAGAAAAACCATGCTGCAAATGCAGCAGTTTCCACACAAGCCTCCAGGCTTGCCGGAAACAAAAGTTAAGAAGCAGTGGTCATAAGACCTCTGCTCCTTAACTCATCCGCCACCTCTGAGGTGGCGAATAGCAATCGTCCTGATTGGATATGATCAGGATGATTGACACCCCCTGCTGACGGTCGATTGGCCGTTAATGTGCAGGGGGCGGCATTGCACAAGCATTTCACACAATATGCTTGTGCAATGATAAATGCCGACAGGGGTGCTGTCGGCATTTATCGATGTCAGGCAGACATGATCAACTACAGCGGATCATGTCCGCCTGACACTTTATAAATCGGCCCCTATGTCTGATAATGTGAGATTTAGATCATCTGACCCTATGTGAACTCCTGTAGAGGAAGACTTATGCAGTCTCCAAACTGAAGCATCCTATACTTTAGTTTTGTTTTACTTAATAATGCCCTTTTTTTTCTTCTCTGGTCAGTATGTGAGCTCTCTAAATAGCCTCTTTTGCTCCTTCCATTACCTTTTGCATACATAAATTGCCAAGCATCCTAAATAGGAATTTATGTGTTATCCTTATTTCCTTTATTTAACTCATTTCTTTTTTCTTTCTTTTTAAATATTGCTGTTATACAAATCCGTTTATTATATGGTTGTTCATACCTTGTTATCTGTTATAAAATCAATAATTATTTCACTAAAAAAAATAAAATGCGTTAAATCACTTAACAACTTATGCTAAACCAAGCAAAGATTATATATTAGGCAATACTTCGCTTTGATTGTTAATGGCTTGTTATCTACAAAAGATGACACACTGGCAGAGAAGAAGATAAATATCAGTAATCACAAAGGAGGAAGTCCATCTTATCAGGTGACAAACACTTTGTAGAAGATGTTCAGCATAGTCTCATCTTAACAGGAAAAGTCCAAATTCAACACTGGATGACACCGAAAAGCAATACTGACCCACTGAACCAAACAGTTTGCATCACTCTGCCTGCATAGTGTAAAAGAGACAGTTGTGGCTTGACTGCAGATTTTTGCCCCCCCCCCCCATTACATGTGTTCTCTAAAAGCAAAGTTTTAATATAACCTGCTAATGCATTAACCAGTTTGATTAAATATGCAATCATGAAAAGTTTCAAATACTTTAGTGACTTATCCAAATGAATGAAATGTCTCTGAAATTGATTGAACGCCACTCACTCCACTTGTTATACAATATTTTCATATATGGATTGGGGTTGAAAATAAGGGTAGCATTGCATGTAAGGACATGAAAACCCAATATGAATGGTGAGAACTCTTCTTACATATAAGGGGGATTATAATTTATTTCTGTGGTCAATGAATTATAGAGGCTTTATGAGGATTGCAAAATCCCACAAAAATGGACTAATAATATTATGACAATCACTTGGCAGATACAAGCCTATTCATTTGAAAGAGGAGATTTTACAAGCCTCTATGAATTGTGGACTCTCAATGCCCCTTAGCATTGATTTGAGATAATTTTTGGCATATGAAATATTAAAGGGGTTCGTTGGTTACATGCTTCTATTCTGATGCAACTTATTTTGAGTATGTATCTTTTAGGCATTTAGGGTATTGAAGTAAATTATAGGGGTCAAACGCTTGTCTAAATGGACCACTTTCCTTGACATTTTAATGCTAAGTAAAAAGGAAAAGGCAGTAACAGCATTAGCTAATATTGCACTGGGTTACTGGGAAAAAATGTATTTTGATGAATGTGATTAAATTAATGTCAAAACATTGCATTTTTTTTATACATTTGTAGAATCATATTCGTTTCTTAAAATATAATTATTATTATGATTCTGTTTTAAATTAATGGAAGCAATATAATTTTTTTATTTATGCTTTTTTCCCCAGAAAACAATACTACATTTGTTTAATATACAGTTTAGTACAACTGAAAACTCTTGTAAAATATGTGTTTATAACTTTTGTTGTTTTTTTCTAACTCTACAGCTGTCTATAATAATAAAATGGGTTTACTGCATTTATGTTCTGTTCCCTTTTAGTTCTAAGAAGAACTGTATGTCTAAATCTTTAACTCTTCTATTACACCACTCTATTATGTTATCTGAGTGTTGCTTTCTCCTTAAATTTGTCTAATGTGGTTATTCAATTTCCGTTCATAATCCCTCATGATGATGTAATTTCTAAACAAATTTCCAGTCTGCATTGGTTGTAGCCTACTTTTAGCATCTGGGTAAACATTAGCATCCATTTATTTTCCAGAAAAATTAGACATGTCTTATTTGATCATTTTATCAGAGCGAGAACAATTTTTCAAAATTCTGTGAAGCAGGACAGAGATTTAGTATACATCATAATGAAATTAATGTACAGATAAATCTATATTAGCACATGTGCAAATTTGAAGCCTCTAATACAATGGCTCACATACTTATTCAGTCGACTTTGCCAGTGGTTTTCTAAACTCATTATTAGTGCCCCCACAACATTAACTGGTAAAAATATTATTCATGACCTTAATGAAAATATCAACACAATACAATTTTAAAAGATTAATAATGAATTCAATTAAATATTTTAGATTAATTCATAAATTAGGAATGTAATATCCTGATCTTGTTATACCAGCATTTTAAAGTTGATAGTCACTGTGCAAGAGTCTTATACACCCCATTTACTAATTACTTCACTATTCAAAAATATTTAATCTGATGGATAGGCTTGATGACATTTTGCGACTAGTTCCCAATGTCTGTTTTTATGTCACTTGGGTAACATAGTAGATGAGGTTGAAAAAGAGAGAAGTTCATCAAGTTCAACCTATACAAATCTTAATTTATCTACAATAAAAGCTCCAATTGATCTTAAATTAATCTCATTAAAAAGGTCACTCAGAAATGTATCTAAACCATTTTTAAATGTATTTAAGGTATAGGCATTTACTATCTCCTTAGTTCCACAATTTAATTGCTCTTACAGTGAAAAAAAGGTTTATGTTGCTGGACATTAAATATCCTTTCCTCCAGCCTTAAATTGTGACCTCTTGACACAAACTATTTTCTTGGAATAAACAGAGTTTCCGCCATCTCTGTATATGGGCCGTGAATATATTTATGTAAAGTAGTAATGTCACCTCTCAAGTGCTTTTTTCTAGAGAAAACAGACCCAGTTTGGTTAACCTTTCCTCATAGTTTAAATTCTCCATCCCCTTATTAGTTTTGTGCCCCTTCTCTTTACTTTTTCTAAGTTTGCAATGTCTTTTTTGGAGATTGGTCTCCAGAACTGCACTCCATACTCAAGGTGAGCTCTTACCAGGGAATTATATAGTGACAGAATTATACTTTCCTCCCTTGCATCAATGCTAGTATCTTATTATTTTAAACATGCTAGTATCTTATTAGCCTTAGAAGCAACTGCCCTGCATTGTGCACCCATCTTTAGCTTGTTATCCATAAGTACTGTTTTGTAAAGTCTAGCTCGATTTAAATAATAGGTTGCCTGCTTATTTTTACTTCCAAAATGTAGAACCTTAAATTTTCCAGTGTTACCCGCCCATTATTCATTTTTTTTAAATCCCCTTGTAGAGCAATTTCATCCTGCACTGACCTAATGACTTCACACAACTTTGATGTTGCTATTTAATTCTTGCTCCAAGTCATTAAAGTGATGGTAAATCTGAGCGCTTAAAAAAAGGTTAGGATTTACCATCACTAAAAATAAACTGTAGTTTAATTGATCATTTATTAAAACATGGTACCGGAGGGTGAGAGAGGGTAACGTCAGGCTCCTTAGTTGAGAAGGAGAAGATATTAGGCCTGACTGTGTTCGATCCTGGAGCTATTGCTCGCCCCTACCCGCCTCAGCTATCTGTTACACGGACATGCACGGGACTTATGGGCGCTTCCCCCACTGATGTATTGACTTTTCTCAGGTTGGGAGTGGGCTAATTACGGACACTCAACATCGGATGTTCACTTATTATCCCCATATATACTGCTGGTGTGTTAGTTTTTATCATTGTCTCCAAGTTAAATGTTCACTTTAGGTCTGTTTTGCTTATATACTTCATAGAGTCCTAGCAGCTCTCATAATCATATTTAGACTGTGGAGCTCAAAGTAACTCTGGCCCTAATAGAGGTATGTAGAGGGATCACTTATTTTTTTCATTGCCCTCACCCATCCTGAGGTATCCCTTACACACTGATACTGAGCCACATCTAACACTATCTTATCTCAACCCCTCTATACTTCTCTAACTGTACCCTTAGATGCCTCTCCAGCCACCAAACTTTTTCCTACAAAGGAATCCCTGTATGTATCAAAGCCCTTCCTGCCCATTTCAGTGTCTTTAGTATTAACACTGCCGGCGGCCGAGGCAGTGTGGTTTATGAGGAGGGCAGTGATGTGAAGACTAGCCTCTTAGATATATTGATAGGAATTCTTTTCTTTTTTTTTTTTTTTTTTCTCTTCCACACATCTAGCGACCCATAGGGCTGTGAAAGTTACTAGTTAATGCCACTAGCGCAGAGACCCCTTATATTCCAGTCCGAATATCAGTTTAGGATTCTATTAACAATGTCCTTAAGGTTAAGCAACGTGTTATCTCATTTGTCTCCCCTCCACCCTCTATACTCCCAACTCTGAGCGGCTCTTGCCCGCTGACTCCCTCCCCCCCTACAAAAAAGTTCTCAGGTAACTACCATTCACCATGTCTTTAACATATCAGTTGGTCCAAAAGTGGCCGGCTAAATAGTTACCACATATTTAATATCTATTTAAAAACAAAAAAAGAGAGATATTATTTGTCCATATATGTTGTCACAGAGGGCTTATTTAGAGGAATCCTAACAGAATATGCATGCTCTGGTTTAGATATTGTAATCGTATACATATTTATCTTATTTACTCTTTTTTCTTATTATCTTTCTGTGCATTCATTGTTTGTCATGCAGTACATATTAAGTAAATTACCTCTTTGGTTGTTTAAATATTAGTTCCACACTATTGTGATTTCAACAAAATTTATAGCCCATACAGAAGAATTACAACGGGAGCACTGTGTTTAACAAGACTCTTATACTGTTAGTAGCTCTATACAGATGCACTTACACTTACTGAACAATTTCTGGATGAATAACCCAGCATTATATTAATACTGCTCTGTTCTCATGTTTTTAGCAAAGTTTGCAAAGTTAGTTAATCACTGGTTTTTGCACTTCATTTCATTCCAGACAATATTTCCTTATCTGTTGCCTGTATAACAATTGTGATAAGCATTACCCTCTCTAACTGTCTTCTTTTTAACAATAGACACCTGTTTGTTGTGTATGTATTTGACAAATATCTCAATAAAAAATATGATTTAAAAAAAAAAAAAAATGGTACCAAACCCACCAGGTCTGTTCCATGGCAGCTTGCTAAAGTCAGACCCTCCGGCCGCCCACAGCCTAGTGTTCTTCTACCAATGAGGTGACATTTCAACCTTTAAACTAATAGCCATGCCAGCATTCAGAAGATCAGATGATATGCATGGCTATTGGTATAGAGGTGGAAACATCACCTCATTCAGAGAGGGTAAGTTTAGCACCCTTTATTTATAAATTACAGTTTATTTTTAGTGATGGTAAATCCTAGCATTTTTTAAACTCTCAGATTTTCGATCACTTTTAATGACTTGAAGCAAAAATATTAAAAAGAAAAGGGTCCAGTATTGATTGCATTCGTCCAATCTGAGTGTGATCCATTTACTACTTCTCATTGCTCCCTGTCTTTTATCCAGTTATTTATCCATGAGCTAAAATGTTCAGCTATTCCCAGTCCCTTTAATCTCTCGTGGTGCTGTATCAAACGCCTTTGCAAAATCCAAATATGTCACATTAACTGATTTACCCATTATCTATAGTTTTACTTCCTTCCGTGTAGAATCTAATTAAATTAGTTTGACTCTATCTTTTTTTCCTAAAACTATGCTGATTTGAACTCATAATTTAGTTTAAACAAATATAATCATCAATATAATATCTTTAAGTATCTTCCCCACTATCAATGTCAGACTAACTGGTCTTTGGCTTCCTGGATCAGCCCTGTTTCCTTTTTTAAAAAGTGGTGCTACAATAGCTTTACGCTAGTCCTGGGATACTACGCCTTAAAATGAGTCTTGAAAAATGAATAGTATAGGTTTGGCTATAACAGCGCTAAGTTCCCTTAAAACCCTTGGGTGTATTCCATCTGGGCCTGGAGTTTTATTTACCTTAATATTATCCAGTTTTTTCCTGATATCCTCTATAGAGAATGCAGTTAATGGTATGGATTTGAATGTTCTAGTTTGTTTCAAAAGAACTGATTTAGTATTTCAGCATTCTCCCTGTCACTGTTAATAATGCTACCCTTCACACACTTTAATGTATCTATATTTTCCTTCTTAGATTTTTTTGCCATGTATGTACTTTAAAAAACCTTTTAGGGTTTAACTTAAAATGCTTTGCAATTAATCTTTCCTGTTCCATTTTGACTGATTTGATTGCTTTTTGCCATGCTTAGTTACATTCCTTATATATTTGGAATGTTGAGTCTAAAATATTTCTTAGAATAATTGAAATGCCCTATGTTTTTTTTTTCTTTATCTTAATACATTTTTATTAAGCCACATTGACTTGGATTTATTTATTTTACTTTTATAACCATGTGGTATGTGTTGATGTGTATATTTATTTAACAAAGTTTTAAATGTTACCCATTTATCCTCTGTATTTTTATTAGAGAGTACATTGATTAAATTTATGTTATTTAAAGGGACACCAAAGTCAAAATTGAACTTTTATGATTCATTAAGAGCATGCAGTTTAAGAGACTTTCCAATTTACAAAAATATAGAAAAAGTGTGTGATAGCACACCAATCCTCTAGGGGGCACTCTTAGTTAGATAGTAATTATAACAACAACATATAAACAGAAATAAACAATGTAAAGAATCTAAGAAATAGAATAATCCTTTAAACTGACAAATAATAGTCCATACAACCAATAATGTTCAAAAGGTTGAGGTAGTTCCCAAAGAATTTAGTGGTCAGCTCTCTGTCATAGGAGGGTCAGGATCCTGACAAAACGATTAATCTAGAAGAGAAGAACACAGAGGCGCCCAAAGGCAAGAAATATACTCACAAACAAACTGCACCCTGGGGTGCAAAGATGCAGACTGGAACCTCACAGTTGCCCAGCAAACTGAACGAGTGCAGCCAGAAATCCAAGGAAGAGACCTCGCCTGTGGTGTCCAAAATGTTTCTATATAAAGAGATACAGAGCCCAGCAAAGTTTGATACAGGATGTGTATATATAGGAAATAGGCACATTTACATATGTCTAAGCACCTCCAGGTGCAATAGACACAGGCTGGAGCTTCTCAGCCGCCCAGCTGACTGATTCCCAAGGTTTCAGCA
The DNA here is from genome assembly GCF_027579735.1 of Bombina bombina. Lineage (NCBI taxonomy): Eukaryota > Metazoa > Chordata > Amphibia > Anura > Bombinatoridae > Bombina > Bombina bombina. The sequence continues at coordinate 137,874,082 of NC_069500.1, forward strand.
AACAGAAATTTGTTCCCAAAATGGTTCAGGGGTAAAAAATGCCCCAGAAAAAAACAGCAGCAAGTGTACAGATTAATAAAAATTATATACTTTATTAAAAGTAACGCATTTCTCAGCCTCTATGGGGCTGTTTCCTCAGGCTATTGATTAAAAATAATGAACATACACTTGCTATATAAAACACATAATGAAAACTGATTGGATGGATATTAATGGGAATCATATGTGTCCAATCCTAATTAACATAGTTGCTATGGGAACCCTGGTACACATCCAGGGTTTGTATCCAATCCTAATTAGCATGGTTGCTATGAGAATCCTGGTAAACATACAGAGTGTTTCTTCTCAATAATACTATGTTTATACAATAGAATTAAGTGTATCCATATCTATCATATATTATATACACAGTTTCACAATGTTAAATACCACCCATGTATGCATTAGGCATTATATAATATAATATAACCCCACAAAACATTATTAAACATCACCAATCAAAATCATACAATAAATAAATAAACGCAGCTCTAGTCTGCTGAAAACATCCCCTCCCCCTTCCTTCACACACCCACATTAGTAATGGCCATGATTAAATACATATGTTATGCTATCAAAGTGCATCTTGCACAAGTCACACTGAGAACCTTCTAACCAGTATAAGAGTATTCCTTCTATAGCGGGTCTGTGCGCTCTGTTATTCCGTGTGAGCTACCAATGTATATCACCCGATCCAATTTACAAAACGGCTGTTGTCAGAGAAAACCGGGCATTGTAGGACCACCCACACATGTGTCAGAGATATTACTGGTCAGTAGCGGCTCGTGGGAATCCCGTGTCAAATGACAAGTGTGCTCTCATGCAAATCCGTAGTAAATACCCTAGACAGTATTAGGCTTATTAGGATGAGAGAGTATATACGAGTGATAGTAATCACAAGAGTGAAAGAAATGAAACCATCATAAATAATCTCATTCTCATATGGCAATTATTAGTCCTATTCGGTTATCCTAAAAACCCATATCTGAAGTAAGTGTTAAAGATGCGATACCTTAGAACAACTTGTTAGCCAATACTCTCTCATCTAGGGGCCAAGATTATGGCCACTATAATGTTAGACTATTGGAATACCACAATACTATAAAATATTCTAATATACTAATGTGTATCATATCTAATAGAGAGTACATAAAAAAGACCTCTCCAATACTAACTCATAATAGATTTATACAATTATTGTCCGTTGACACTATAACATTTTAGTAACACTAAATATATAAAAAAAAACTTGAATTAAATGGAAAACGAATGTAATCCTATATTATAATATATATGTGATTTGATAGTGATGTGGTGTTATTAACTATAACAATGTGGTGATATGTGTGATGTAGTAATATCAATATAAATGTATATGTGATAAGTACTATCGTGAGAACTCCTATCTAGTGTCTAGGACCAGCAGTGTGAAATAGTAATTCTGATATTTACTTATTCCCTAAACACATAAGTGAATAACTAAATGATATCAGTAGTAGTAGTAGTATGTGAGATAGGGGTCTGTGATAGAGTGTAATCTAATTAATAAGTGCTTTATAATGTGCTATCATGGATATCCATAACAGATGTAAGTCTAAAAATCAGAGACAATATAGTCGTACTGAATAATCTTTGGATGTCAAATTGATCTACATATTGCTTGTAATAATGAATTATTAAATTCATTGTACCACTAGATGGTGATATAAGACTCAATATGAGATATAATGCCCACATGGGTAATATGGGGTAAATATGTCAATTTATAGGCCACATACTAATATAGTGTCTTGTTAGATTCTAGTAATGATAATATCGATATACTCAGTGCCAATCGATGACACAACTAAATGTTATCCTAAGAAATAGCAGCCATATCTCGTTGAGTCCCTCTGGTTGAAGTGTCCTTAGCTTAGTGATCCAAAAAGATTCTCTACGTCTAAGAGTAAGGAAGACATTGGGTTGAGATCTACTTATCTGTTCTATAAGAATAATTTTCATCATATTTTAATTTTTGTTCCCTTTGTATACGTGAGCACAGTGTCGAGATACGCTATGAGATGTTATCTTCTTCTTGATATTATACACGTGTTCACACCACCTCCTTTTTACCTTTCTACAGGTACGCCCAACATATTGGACCCCACATTGACAGTACAATAGATATACGACAAATGTGGATTTGCATGTCATATAACTCTTAATTGAAAATTGCTCATCTGTTGTATACTTTTTAAATGATGATGTCCCATGTCCTATATACTTACACATACCATGTTTTTTAAAATATTTAGACACTCTATACTTATGTGAATTTTTTTGTCATACCCTTAAAGTAGTATGTGATAGTGTTACATTTTTTATCTCTCACTACCTTACTAGGTGCCAGTGTGGTTTTTAATGTGGGTGCCCTTCTATATACCACTTTGGGCTTGGGACCAACTATCTCACAGAGTATGGGGTCACTTGTTATAACTGACCAATGTTTACATAGGATCTTTTGTATTTCCCAATAGTTTGAATTATATTTAGTAATAAACAGAGGGGGATTTGTTTTCTTAAATACTTCTTGTTTTTTACTTTGTCTTTATCTCTAATGAAATATCTGTCTCTATCCTCTTCGCTGACTTTTTTGAGGTTCCTATCTATAAAAGTCACAGGATATCCCTTTTCTATTAACCTATTGCTTATCACTTTGGCCTGTTCTTCATAATCCTGGATGGTGGAACAGTTTCTCCTAAATTGTCTGTATGGTACATTGTTTTTCCAACAACTATAGTGATTAATCTTATAGTGTAGAAAGCTGTTGCAATCAACACTTTTAAAATAGGTTTTAGAAGAAACTGTTCCAACCGCTCTACCCAATGATAGGTCTAAAAATTCAATACAATCTCTCTGAATGATATGGGAGAAGGTAATGCCAAAATTATTACAGATAAGATGCTCAATGAGCACCACTGCCACTTCATGGGAGCCCCTGAAAACAAACAAAAGATCATCAATATAACGGCCATAGAATACCAGGCTCGCTGCAAACTGGGAATCACATATATATTGTTGTTCAAAGATTCCCATAAATAAATTTGCAAAACTTGGAGTGAACCTGGTGCCCATGGCCGTTCCCTTGGTCTGTAAATAAAACCTACTCTGGTACAAAAAATAAATGTGTTTGAGAATAAATGTGATGAGTTCGATAATAAAGTCTCTTTGGATATCAGGCATATAGATATCTTTCTCTAAAAAATGGGGTACCGCTGAAATGCCTAGTTCATGTTTGATGTTGGAGTATAACGCTCCAACATCACATGTAACTTACCAACAATCTTTGTCCATTGATACTTTCTCAAGATTGAGTAATAGATCAGATGAATCTTTAATATATGATGGTAAAGAAATAACAGATTTCTTTAAAAATAAATCAATATATGCTGATAGGGAATCCGTCCGGCTCCCTATTCCTGCAATAATTGGCCGACCCTGGGGTTTCACTGGATCCTTATGGATCTTGGGGAGGTGGTAGTAGAATGCAGTACAAGGGTATCTTGGATAGCAATAGTCTCTTTCTTGTTTTGTCATGATACCTTGTTCCAGACCAGATTGTAAAAGTTCCTTTAATTGGTTCTGGTATAAAATAGTAGGACAATATTGTAATGTCTGGTAGTAATCCAAATCATTAAGAATCCTATTTGCTTCCACAAGATAATCCTGAAAGTCCTGCAACACTACTCCTCCCCCTTGTCCGCCTGCCTGATGACCAAATTGGGGTCACCAGACAAACTGGCCAAGGCTTTACGTTCACCTGGATTCAGGTTGTTTTTATACCTCAGTTTTTTATGATCCTTAGATAGTTTCTCCAAATCTTCCAAAATTAGACTTGAAAAAATATCAATGTGATTATTATTACTGGCAGTTTTTGGAGGGATAAAAGAAGATCTTGATTTTAAATTGGATTGAATACATTTATCAAACAGATCCTCTATTAGAATTTCAGGTTCATACACAAAGCAACCACCACTAACATGGGAATCCATTGAGTCTGTAGTGATAGCCCTCAATTTATCGTCCTTGATTTTTTTTTATCTGCAAAATATCTTTGCAGTGAACGTTTTCTTGTATAACTATTAATGTCAACATATAACTCATATACATTGAATTTGTTGGAGGGGCTAAAAGATAAACCTCTCCCCAGTACTCTTATATCATCATCTGACAAATCACGAGATGATAAATTGTAAATCCCTTTCTTTAGTTTTTGTAGTTCCAAATCTTGTTGGTATATCAAGCAACTACTTCCAAATCTTGTTGGTATATCAAGACGAAGGTCTGCAAAGAGGTCAGAAGAAAAAGGCACCATAGTGCACAATCAGTAGTTCATTCACGCAATTTGCGCAGATAACTAACTGCTAAATAACGAGTTTTGCGGTAAGAGGGGTGCGGTGCTAACTTGCACATTATTGTCACCGCTCACTTCCCTACATCTCTGGTATTACAGGTTTTCATAAACCCGGCGTTATTAGGCAAGAAGTGAGCGTAGAGAAAATTTGTGCTTCATACCGCACTCCAATACCAGCGCTGCTGAAAGCCGCGGTGAGCTGGTTTTACGTGCTCTTGCATGATTTCACAGTAGACATCAATGGGGAGAGCCGGTTGAAAAAAAGTTTAACACCTGCAAAAAAGCAGCGTAAAGCTCCGTAACGCAGCCCCTTTGATTCCTATGGGGAAACTAAATTTATGTTTACAACTAACACCCTAACATGAACCCCGAGTATAAACACTTATTAAACCCTAATCTGCCACCCCCGACATCGCCGACACCTACATTATATTTATTAACCCCTAATCTGCCGCCCTCGACATCGCCGACACCTACATTATACTTATTAACCCCTAAGATGCTGCCCCCAACATCGCCGACACCTACATTATATTTATTAACACCTAATCTCCCGCCCCAATGTTGCCGCAACCTACCTACACTTATTAACCCCTAATCGATCTATCTATCTATCTATCTATCTATCTATCTATCTATCTATCTATCTATCTATTGGGTTCTTGTAAAGCACAGCTATTCACCCGGTATGGTTGGCTTTGATGTACTCAACGAGTTGCACGTTGATGGACTTCTCGATGACTTTGGCCGCAAAGGGGAGCAAAGAGATTGGGCGGTAGTTCTTCGGATCATTGGGGTCAGCCGTGGGTTTTTTCAGTAGGGGTTTTAATTCTGCGTGCTTCCAATCATCCGGGAAGGTGCCGGTTTTGATGGAGCAGTTGATGGTGCTGCAGAGCTCAGGAGCAATGGTGTCACCTGCTTTTTTGAAAATGTGATGCAGGCATGGGTCTGAGGGTGCTCTGGAGTGGATCGATCTCATGATTCTGATGGTGTCCTCTGTGGTGAGGGGGCTCCAGATGGTCAGTGGGGTGGTAGGCGGTGGTGTATTTGGGTGAGGTATCGGTGGGAGTTGGTGGGTAGGCGGTGGTGGGTGAGTTCTGGGACGCGAAGCTGTCATAGATGTCGATGATCTTGCGGTTGAAGTACATTGCGAGGCTATCGCAGAGGTCCTGGGAGTGCAGGATGTCGTTGGTGTCGCTGTTGGGATTGGAGAATTCCTTGATGACTGTGAATAGCTCCTTGCTGTTGTGGACGTTGGCACGGATTCTATCTTGGATGGCTGTCTTCTTGGTGGTTTTGATGAGGTGGTGGTGGGTAGTGATGGCTTCTTTGTAGGCTGTTTTATTTGAGGGGGTCTTGCTGGATCTCCAGGTCCTTTCCAATCGCCTGCAGTGGTGTTTGGAGTCCTGGAGGGCAGGGGTGAACCAACTAGCCTTGTTGGTGGGTTGGCGGTTGGACGGTTTCTTGAGAGGGGCGAGGGTGTTGGCACAGTCTGTGAGCCAGTGGTGGAGGTTGCGGGCGGAGGAGTTGGCATCTGTGGAGGTAGCTGGGGGGCAATTGTTCAGGGTGGAGTGTAGTTGGTTTTCGGTGATGTTGTTCCAGTTTCTGCCGCCCCCAACGTCGCCGCCACTATAATAAACATATTAACCCCTAAACCGCCACACTCCTGCATCACAAACACTAGTTAAATATTAGTAACCCCTAATCTGCCGCCCCTAATATCACTGCCACCTACCTACATTTATTAACCCCTAATCTGCCGCCCCCAACGTTGCCACCACTATAATAAACATATTAACTCCTAAACCACCGCACTCCCGCATCACAAACATTAGTTAAATATTATTAACCCCTAATCTGCTGCCCCTAACATCGCCGCCACCTACCTACATTTATTAACCCCTAATCTGCCGCTCCCAACGTCACTGCCACTATAATAAACATATCAACCCCTAAACCACCGCACTCCCGCATCACAAATACTAGTTAAATATTATTAACCCCTAATCTGCCGCCCCTAACATCGCCGCCACCTACCTACATTTATTAACCCCTAATCTGCCGCCCCCAACGTCGCCACCACTATAATAAACATATTAACTCCTAAACCACCGCACTCCCGCATCACAAACATTAGTTAAATATTATTAACCCCTAATCTGCTGCCCCTAACATCGCCGCCACCTACCTACATTTATTAACCCCTAATCTGCCGCTCCCAACGTCACTGCCACTATAATAAACATATCAACCCCTAAACCACCGCACTCCCGCATCACAAATACTAGTTAAATATTATTAACCCCTAATCTGCCGCCCCTAACATCGCCGCCACCTACCTACATTTATTAACCCCTAATCTGCCGCCCCCAACGTCGCCACCACTATAATAAACATATTAACCCCTAAACCGCCGCACTCCCGCATCACAAACACTAGTTAAATATTATTAACCCCTAATCTGCTGCCCCTAACATTGCCACCAACTACCTACATTTATTAACCCCTAATCTGCCGCCCCCAGCGTCGCCGCCACTATAATAAACATATTAACTCCTAAACCACCGCACTCCCGCATCACAAATACTAGTTAAATATTATTAACCCCTAATCTGCCGCCCCTAACATCGCCGCCACCTACCTACATTTATTAACCCCTAATCTGCCGCCCCCAACGTCGCCACCACTATAATAAACATATTAACCCCTAAACCGCCGCACTCCCGCATCACAAACACTAGTTAAATATTATTAACCCCTAATCTGCTGCCCCTAACATTGCCACCAACTACCTACATTTATTAACCCCTAATCTGCCGCCCCCAGCGTCGCCGCCACTATAATAAACATATTAACTCCTAAACCACCGCACTCCCGCATGACAAACACTAGTTAAATATTATTAACCCCTAATCTGCCACCCCTAACATCGCCGCCACCTACCTACATTTATTAACCCCTAATCTGCTGCCCCCAATGTCGCGCCACTATACTAAAGTTATAAACCCCTAAACCTAAGTCTAACCCTAACACCCCTAACTTAAATATAATTAAAAGAAATCTAAATAAAAATTACTATCATTACCTAAATAACTCCTATTTAAAACTAAATACTTACCTGTAAAATAAACCCTAAAGCCTAGATTTAGAGTTCTGCGTTAGCAGTCAAAGCCAGCGTTAGGGGCTCCTAATGCTGGTTTTGGGCTACCGCTGGTATTTAGAGTCAGTCAGGAAAGGGTCTAACGCTCAATTTGCAGCCGCGACTTTTCCATACCACAGATCCCCCTACGCCATTTGCGTATCCTATCTTTTCAATGGGATCTTTCTTTTCCATGTTTAGAGTCTTGGCTGAAGTGAGAGTTAGAAATCTAACGACAAGACTCCAGCCGCAGAGAAAAGCCAGGAGTTAAGAGCTTTCTGGGCTAACGCCGGTTCATAAAGCTCTTAACTACTGTGCTCTAAAGTACACTAACACCCATAAACTACCTATGTACCCCTAAACCGAGGCCCCCCCCCCACATCGCCTCCACTCTAATAAAAAATTTTAACCCCTAATCTGCCGACCGCACACCGTCGCAACCTACATTATCCCTATGTACCCCTAATCTGCTGCCCCTAACACCGCCGACCCCTATATTATATTTATTAACCCCTACTCTGCCGCCCCCAATGTCGCCGCCACCTGCCTACAATTATTAACCCCTAATCTGCCGACCGGACCTCACCGCTACTATATTAAAGTTATTAACCTATAATCCTCCTCACTCCCGCCTCAATAACCCTATAATAAATAGTATTAACCCCTAATCTGCCCTCCCTAACATCACCGACACCTAACTTCAAGTATTAACCCCTAATCTGCTGACCGGACCTCACCGCTACTCTAATAAATTTATTAACCCCTAAAGCTAAGTCTAACCCTAACACTTACACCCCCCTAAGTTAAATATAATTTTTATCTAACAAAATAAATTATTTCTTATTAAATAAATTATTCCTATTTAAAGCTAAATACTTACCTGTAAAATAAACCCTAATATAGCTACAATATAAATTATAATTATATTGTAGCTATTTTAAGATTAATATTTATTTTACAGGCAACTTTGTATTTATTTTAACCAGGTACAATAGCTATTAAATAGTTAATAACTATTTAATAGCTACCTAGTTAAAATAATTACAAAATTACCTGTAAAATAAATCCTAACCTAAGTTACAATTAAACCTAACACTACACTATCAATAAATTAATTAAATAAAATACCTACAATTATCTACAATTAAACCTAACACTACACTATCAATAAATTAATTACATACAAATGCCTACAAATAAATACAATTAAATAAACTAACTAAAGTACAAAAAATAAAAAAAGAACTAAGTTACAAAAAATAAAAAAATAATTTACAAACATTATAAAAATATTACAACAATTTTAAGGTAATTACACCTACTCTAAGCCCCCTAATAAAATAACAAAGCCCCCCAAAATAAAAAAATGTCCTACCCTATTCTAAAATAAAAATCGAAAAGCTCTTTTACCTTACCAGCCCTTAAAAGGGCCTTTTGCGGGGCATGCCCCAAAGAATTCTGCTCTTTTGCCTGTAAAAAAAACATACAAAACCCCCCCCAACATTACAACCCACCACCCACATACCCCTAATCTAACCCAAACCCCCCTTAAATAAACCTAACACTAAGAGCTGAACGCTGCTTTTTTTGCAGGTTTTTTTTCAGCTCAAACGGCCCCATTGTTTCCTATGGGGGAATCGTGCACGAGCACGTTTTTTAAGCTGGCCGCGTCCGTAAGCACCGCTGGTATTGAGAGTTGCAGTGGTGGTAAATTATGCTCTACGCTCCCTTTTTGGAGCCTAACGCAGCCCTTCTGTGAACTCTAAATTCCAGTGGTATTTAAAAGGTGCGGGGGGAAAAACCCACCCCTTTGGCCACAGAACTCTAAATCTAGGCGTAAGCTAGCTACAATATAACTAATAGTTACATTGTATCTAGCTTAGGGTTTATTTTTATTTTACAGGTAAGTTTGTATTTATTTTAACTAGGTGGAATAGTTAGGAAATAGTTTACCTAGCTAAAATAAATACAAATTTACCTGTAAAATTAAACCTAACCTGAGTTACACTAACACCTAACCTTACACTGCAATTAAATAAATTACCTAAATTAAATACAATTACCTACATTACAAAAAAAACAACACTAAATTACACAAAATAAAAAATAAATTATCAGATATATAAACTAATTACACCTAATCTAAGAGACCTATCAAAATAAAAAAGCCCCCCCAAAATAAAAAACACTAGCCTAAACTACCAATAGCCCTTAAAAGGGCCTTTTGCGGGGCATTGCCCCAAAGAAATCAGCTCTTTTACCTGTAAAAAAAAATACAAACAACCACCCAATAGTAAAACCCACCACCCACACAATCAGCCCCCGAATAATATCCTAACTAAAAAAACTAAGCTCCCCATTGCCTTGAAAAGGGCATTTAAATGGGCATTGCCCTTAAAAGGGCATTTAGCTCTTTTTCAATTGCCCAAACCCTAATATAAAACTAAAACCCACCCAATAAACCCTTAAACAAGCCTAACACTAACCCCTGAAGATCCACTTACAGTTTTGAAGACCAGACATCCATCCTCAAGAAGCAGCAGAAGTCCTCATCGAAGTGGCAAGAAGTCCTCAATGAAGCCGGGAGAAGTCTTCATCCAAGCCGGAAGAAGTGGTCCTCCAGACAGGCAGAAGTCTTCATCCATCTGGAGCGGAGCGAGTCCATCTTCAAGACATCCGGCGCGGAGCATTCTCTTCAATCGAAGTCTTCTTCCTGAATGAAGGTTCCTTTAAATGACGTCATCATGTAAATGTAATTTAATTTACATAGGGCGCACTAAATGGAAAACTAGTAAAAGATTTAGCGAGCACCTTTATAACATTAGGACAAAATTTGATAAACATAGTGTGCCGGTCCATTTTAGTAATTGTCATGGTAGTAGTGTAGATGGCCTTCACATTCAGATTATTGATTGGATACCTCCAGGAGTCCCTAATAGATTATTAAAATTAAGACAGAAAGAGACAGAATGGATCTATAGGCTGAAAAGCCTTGCTCCATTAGGTCTTAATATAGATTTGGATATCCTGGCATTCACATAATAAGGGCTTATTTGTCTATTACTGTATATAAATATATAAAAATAAAGGTATGTTGTACAGATGATTTTGGAAATGTCCACATATATATGTCCCCTAATGTGGTATGTCATATAGTAGGGATCTTGCCGTTACAGTTTATTAATATATTTATTTTTTTAAAAGAAGGTGTTCTATATCCTATGACATCATCCTAATTTTAAGAAATGTATTTTTTAGAATTGAATTGAAGATTCTATTTTCTATTTTAAATTTTAATATAGGACACGATGTTTGTTTTTAATGTTTTTTTAAAACAATTTTGTTTTAGTATATTAACTATTGTGGATTATTTATTAAAAATGCACTTTTTATGTTTATGGTAATTTCTATGATATATTTCTCTTCATATTTGCAGGATGAAATTTTGTGGACTATGTTATTTTATTATAATATGTGGTTAGATTTGTGGCGAGGAAATCTGACGCCATAAATATGGTTGTAAAGAAATGTTTTAGGTGTTCTAATGATACCACTTACCTAATTAACTTGGACCTTTAAAAGGGACTTCTCTCATACCTGGATCATTCACTCTTGAAAAAGCCGGTGTGTGTGAACCGGTGAAACGCGTTGAGGCTTTTTGATCCAACAGGACATCCGTAGGTGGAGGGGAGTGTCGTCAGGCGGTGATCCTTTGACGTATCCAACGAATAGGTGCCGATTACCCGAGAGTTTTGAATTAGACGCCGGAAATAATTCAACCGCTGCTAAGACGCTACGCCTGAACCTGGAGTGTCCTGACTTTGTCTTTGAACTACTGCTTTTTATTACCTTACATTTTGTAAGTGCATTTCTACGTGTGTGCAGATCTGGATGTTAATAAATTCTACCTTGAATCGAGTTGCACTGTCCCTTTTTTGTCTTCATAGGTTTTAGTTTTAGATTAGGCTTTGGGCAATTGAAAAAGAGCTAAATGCCCTTTTAAGGGCAATGCCTATCCAAATGCCCTTTTCAGGGCAATGGGGAGCTTAGGTTTTTTAGTTAGGATTTTATTTGGGGGGTTGGTTGTGTTGGGTGGTGAGTTTTACTGTTGGGGGGGTTGTTTGTATTTTTTTTTTTACAGGTAATAGAGCTGATTTCTTTGGGGCAATACCCTGCAAAGGCCCTTTTAGTTTAGGCTAGGGGTTTTTTTTTATTTTAGGGGGGCTTTTTTATTTGGATAGGGCTCTTAGATTAGGTGTAATTAATTTAAATATCTGATAATTTATTTTTTATTTTGTGTAATTTAGTGTTTGTTTGTTTTTTGTAATTTAGCTAATTGTATTTAATTTAGGTAATTTATTTAATTGTAGTGTAAGGTTAGGTTTTAGTGTAACTCAGGTTAGGTTTTATTTTACAGGTAAATTTGTATTTATTTTAGCTAGGTAGTTAGTAAATAGTTAATAACTATTTACTAACTATTCTACCTAGTTAAAATAAATACAAACTTGCCTGTAAAATAAAAATAAAACCTAAGCTAGATTCAATGTAACTATTAGTTATATTGTAGCTAGCTTAGGGTTTATTTTACAGGTATGTTTTAAGTTATAAATAGGAATTATTTAAGTAATGACAGTAATTTTTATTTAGATTTATTTTAATTATATTTAAGTTAGGGGGTGTTAGGGTTAGGGTTAGACATAGGTTTAGGGGTTTATAACTTTAGTAAAGTGGCGGCGACATTGGGGGCAGCAGATTAGGGGTTAATAAATGTAGGTAGGTGGTGGCGATGTTAGGGGCAGCAGATTAGGGGTTAATAATATTTAAGTAGTGTTTGCGATGCAGGTGCAGGAGTATGGCGGTTTAGGGGTTAATATGTTTATTATAGTCGCGGCGATGTCCGGAGCGGCAGATTAGGGCTTAATACATTTATTTTAGTTTTTGCTGTGTGGGAGGGTCTCGATTTAGGGGTTAATAGGTAGTTTATGGGTGTTAGTGTACTTTTTAGCTCTTTAGTTATGAGTTTTATGCTACAGCTTTGTAACGTAAAACTCATAACTACTGACTTTGGCTTGCGTTACGAATCTTGCGGGATAGGCTGTACCGCTCACTTTGTGGCCTCCCAGAAAAAGCTTGTAATATCGGCGCTATGGAAGTCCCATTGAAAAAAGACTTTACGCAAATTGCATAAGTTAATTTGCAGTACGGCCAAAAAAGTGTGCAGTGCCCCTAAATCTGCAAGACTCGTAATACCAGCGGTAGTGAAAAAGCAGCATTATGAGCCTTAACTCTGCTTTTTCACTCATACCGTAAAACTCGTAATCTAGCCGAAAGGTACTTACAAGATGTAAGACACTTGAGAAGTGCCACAAATAATTCCTGGACTCTCATAAGTCATCGAGACAACTTTCTCCAGTATTCTTGTCCAAAGACCTGTGAGGATTTATCAATCCCTGTCAGATTTCCATGTAGCAATCCTTAGAGTCAAAAAGGAATTCTGATTGTAGTGCCCTCTGTAAAGTGTATACCCCAAAAGGTATAGAGGACTAGATCGCATGTGTAATCAAACATATCTTGAAAAAGGCTCTGTTGCCGATACGCGTTGATCCGCCCTACAGCTACAGACAAACTTGGCACCCAGGACCGTTGTCTCTAACAGGAGGTTTGAAATAAGAAATCCCTGTTAGTTAATGTACAGCGAGAGGAGCCACATACTGAAAAATATTTAAAAGGAATGAAGTGCGCGCACTTAATTTAAACAAGGAGAACCTCTAATTAGTCACAAAGAACCCACGTGACTCTATTGCCGAACCGGACAGCTGATATATCAAACACTGACAGGAAAAGTAAGAATACACGGAGGAGCGTTTTTTATACATAAAGGTACTGTGTGACATCTCTAATTGGAAACTTTTAAAGGAACTACAAAAAAGGAAAGACTGTGGGTAAACACCTGCTAGGAAAAGCCCTCTAATTAAAGCTTGCAACACTGTGTTTAATAAGACACACAGCATTTTAATAACACTCATTACAGACTATCAATACAGAAAAGGCTTATCATTTTTTTTACCATTGGTTCATACTGGTGTATGAAAGCTAACTATACTTATCAATCTGCAATGGTTTATTGTTACTGTATCAACCTATCTTAGGAAAAGCCCTCTAATTAAAGCTTGCAACACTGTGTCTAATAAGACACACACCACTTTGAAACACCTGTTACATACTACCAACACAGAAAAGGCTTATCATTGTTTTCAATATTAATTCATACTAGTGTTTGAAAACTTACTCCTCTTATCAATTTATAGTGGTTTATTGTTACTGTATCAACTTATGCCTCTACTAATCTTTACTTTATTATATGCCCATCATCTAACATATTAGCAGCTATTGGAGTCTTTTCTTTCAGAATTGTAGTTTTAAATTAGAATTGTAGTTTTTAATGCATTTATAACACCGGTGTTATTAAGTTTTTAGAATCTAATTTTTCAGAACATTACTGTTTAATATTTTATTGCTATTAATGTCTGTAAGGAATTTTTATTTCTTAGTATGAACTTACTTAATAAATTAACATTATAACACTAATCTGCATACTATCCCTGTTTTTCTCATTTTTAATTAGGATCCATATTTTTTACCTAAAATTAAAAAATTTGTGAGGATCCCTAGTTCCCAGTACTAATTTAATCACAAATATATTTAACTATATTTATTTATTTTTTGCACCCCTACTTTTCACTACAACAATTATCATCCATACTGCACGTATACTATATACAAGGAAGATCTACCTGGTGGCATAGAGTCACTTTAAACTTACTGCTCTAACACTAATTTCACACCTATTTACTCTCACGATTTATTTATTTATTTATTTTTTCCTTACATAAACAAGGAGAAATGAGCATGTTTTAACTTTCACTAAGCAGCTTTCCACACAGCACACATTATATTATCACTGAAAAGATAGAAGATTATTATACTATTTTATTTTATCATCATACCTGAATCTCATATTATTGGTATTGTCTACCCTAACTAAAAGATTAACACTTTCATTAACACTTTCACTAAGTAGCTTTCTACGCAGCACACATTATATTACCACTGAAAAGATAGAAGATTATTATACTAATTTATTTTATTATCACACCTTGAACTTATTATTGGTATTCTTTACCCCAACTAAAAGATAGAAGATTATTATATTATTTTATTTTATTTTACCATCACACCTCATATAAGATTTAATATTGGTATTCTCTACACCAACTAAATATAAATTAATGCAAAGGTCTTAAGTTATATACATTTCCAGATTGCGTTTCAGCGCCCCTTCCTATCCCACTATAATTTCTTTTTTTCAAAAACTTTAGGTGTAGTCACTTGTGAGAAGACTACACTAGTGAAGGAGGCTATATCTGGAGTGAGTTAGATTGTTCAAATTACCCTATCTATATGCAAGGAAGAGTCACAGGGGATTTTGATTGGCTACGCCGGCGTCTGATGCAGGTGAAGTCCAATATTAAATGTAAGGATCAAGAGGTTCCTGTCTCGTGACACTTCATTAGGGCTGCCGGCGGCCACAATGTAAGTCAACTAAGGCCTCGCTTCCATTGAGTCGTAATTCAGTTTGCGTGCACTCGCAAACCGATAAATATGCTGTCGGAAGCAATATCGTTTATCGACTGTTTCCAATGGCGCGTTATACCTCAATATCAGCAGCCGGACTTCGGCTGCCGAAAAGATCTTCGCGTCCCATAGAAAGTAATAGAAGCCGTTAATCGATAAATTATACCAGGTTTCCAATGAAAGCGCTAAACGTTAATACATTGTCGGAGGCTGTTGATACATTGAGAAATATTACCCCCAGCTCAACTAGGTGTAAAAGAGGAAAATTGTGCTTTTTGAGACCTATTTTCTATTGAAATTATAAAACTTGCAAATAATGCAAGTGTTTTAATGTAGAAATAAATTGTTATAAGTAATATTTATTGTTGTTTCATGTATAGAAATAGTTGAACTTATATTCTAATAGAAATATCAGTATATATTTAAATATAATAATATATGCAAGAACATATCTACAGAATGCAAACTAGACCTATGCCTAGGGCAGCAATAAATATTACTTATATTTATGAAGTGTTAAATATAATTATATTAGAAAATAGTATTTGATTATTAAAAATATGGATAAGTGTTTTTTTATTTTTCTTGAGAGGTGATCACCGGTAAGGAGCACGGACATTAAACGTAAATTCTATAGTGTAAGGTCGGGTTACCTTAGCAACTAATTGATTTTCAAGAAATCCGACATCAGATGGAAGCGTTAACACAACGTTAACTTACAGCTACACGAAAAGAGCGACTGCACGCTATCCGCAAAATATTTCAATGGAAACCTGGTACTAAAATGGAGCCGTAAATTACTTTTAGCTGTCGGCCGCTTCGGTAGCTTACGGCTCCATTTTTAACGACTCAATGGAAGCGAGGCCTAAGATGGCAGATCATAGATAGTGTGGGAAAATTGAGGGGTGGAGGAGACAGAGAGCTGCTACTAAAGCAAAAAAGAAGCTTATTGGATATATAATCTGGAGAGTATGGACCCAAATGGGTTAAATAGGGAAATAGAGCTTTACATTTTTTCTGTAGCTGGATGCAAATTATGTTTTTGTACTGTTTGGATCATAATTTATGATTCAGTTATTTTCGCCTATAAAGATTGTTGTATATGAAAGAGTTAAAGGAGCAAATGAGTGAGGTCACTAGAGGGCGATAAAGAGTGTAAAGTTTGATAATGAATACCTGTAGGAAATTCCTGTGATGATATTAACTATAAAATAATGGTGTAAGGGAGGTGACATATGCATGATTAAGGCCAAGATGGGCAAAATGTTGCAATATTGTTTGTAAAGCATGAAAATTGGAATAAAGAAAATGTTTTCATTTTTAAAGTTGTGCTATGCATTTCCTATGTTGCAGATTGGATTACAGCCAATGGGTGAGAGCATGTTAGTAACCATGGTTACTGATCAGCTGAATATTTCACCTTTGCTGTACTTTTCTGAAAATCTGGACTGTTAGGGGTACTTTCATTTTTTTTTTTCTTAAAGGGATAGGAAAGTTAAAATTAAACTTGCATGATTCAGAAAGAACATGTAATTGTAATACACTTTTAATCAAATGTACTTTGCTGTCTTGGTATCTGTTATTGTAAAATAATATGTACATATCCGAGACACAGTCCATGATTGTAGCACATGTATGGCATTAAACAGTCCATAAGCCATATAAAGCTAGATTTCTGAGCAAATAGTGACACAGTCCATAATTGAATCAAACGTATGGCCTAACACAGTCCAAACCAAACAAGGAGGTGGTTTTTGAGCAATTAAATGTACTGTCTATGATTGTAGCACACATATGGCATTAAAAACACTCAATAAGCCATACAAGGAGGTTGTTTTTTGAGCAATATGTAACACATCCATGATAGTAACACATATATGGCATTAAATAGTCCATAAGCCATACAAGGAGTATTTTTTTTAGCAATTAAAGACACAGTCCATGACAGAAGCACATGTATGGAATTAAACACTGACCATAGGCTATACAAGGAGATAATTATTCAGCAAGAAAAGGCACAGTCCATGATCCCAAGTTATTTGCATGGATTTTACAACAAGAAAAACTACTTGCCAGTATAACACTACAATTTTTTGTGCCATTAAATATCCAACCTCTTAAAAATATATGTTCTAGAAAATAAATGACAGCATGAAATATTTATGCAATATCTAACACCTCCGTATTGTCATGATTCTTAAATGTCTGTACCACAAGGGGAAGGAGCACCATTATTATCTTTATTTGGAGTGCAGGAGTGCGGACTAGATGCTAAGGTATAAAGTGGGAGCCCAGCATTATGAATGGAAGTTAAAGTAAATTTCCCTTAATCTTTTGCAACCACCTATTGACATGACTAAGAACCTATTGCAGGTGTGAAATGTTGTTTGTTTGCAATGCTGATGGACCCTGCCTTAAGAAAATAAAGGTATTTTAAAAAAAAGATACTTGGTGGCTGGAAAATTTGATTGTTTGCAGTTCAGTGGAGATCTGGCTAGTCTCTTTCCTTGCCCCACTCTGGAGAGTGTGCTGTCTTCCCCCGTGGATAAAGATTGAAAAGTATAAAGTGGGAGCCAAGCATTTATGAATGGAAGTTAAAGTAAGTCTCCCTTAATCTTTTGCATCCACCTATTCAAGCACCACATTGAGAACTATTTTGTTCCTTATCATTATATAACACGGTTTGGCCTCGTTATTGCCAGTGTTTGGGAGTCTATATTGATTATTCTTTCTTGTTGTTGATAATCAACACTTAAGGACTTTTTGTGTAATATCTGAGCATCTTCTGTATATCATTAGAAAATATATGACAGCATGGAATATGTATGCAATATCTAAGACTTCTAAATTTCATGACTCTTAAATATCTGTACCACAAGGGAAAGGAGCAACAAAATCTCTGCTTTTCCATTGTACACCCACAGAGGTCTCGAAGTGTATAGGCATATAGTGAGAGAGCTGCAAAGTTATTGGCCATATCTATATGGCACAAGCTTTTTATATATATTTTACCATACTAGCATATATAAAGTACAATACTAACAATAACTTATTAAAATACATGATTGTTCTGTATATTAGTCGTGAATTAATGTAATGAATCCGGATATATCATTTGTGCATAAGTGACTAAAAATAAAAAAAATACTTCAAAATGTAGGAGAGAGAGAAGGGTGAGGCTGGCTCTAGAGCCAAAAAAAAGTGGAAGGAGGCGCAAGAGGGCGAGGTCAGAGCAACCAGCTTAGGAAGGGGGTGCATCAGGGGTGGCACCACCAGTGTGCTTTGTGATGCTGGAGCCCCTCTGTTGTTGCAGGCAGACCCCAGTTGCTCGAACAGGCTGTTTTATCTGCTGACTTTTTGGTGCATTGCTTGCAGATCTCTCAACATCTGCCTTTACACCTGGAGAATTATGTGTGTATGTGGTTAAAGCAGACATTACAGCCATTTGTTCTCTGTCTGCTCCTTCCCCTTGCGGTGCAGCTTGTGGTGGTGGTGTAGTCTGTGGGGGTGATGGTAGAAAAGGTGGTGGTTTGGGGTAGAGTACGGGTGGGGTGTAAGGCACTGGTGATGCAGGTGGAGGTAGTAGAAAATGCTGGGGAGGCCACGTGGATTGGGAGAGGTACATGGGCTGAGAGGAAAGGGCCAGTGCAGAATATTGTCCCACTGTGAGCAGGGTATAGTCGTCTCCTGGAGTCAGAGTAGACACATTAGCTACAGGCTGACGATCGGGTGGCTGATCCTGCATTTAAAAAACTGGATCCCCATCTTCCTACATTAGTCACAAGAAGAACCCTCCATGGTTGATCCAATCCACTTCTGCCTGAGGTTTCTCCTCATGAAGGACCTCTTCCCCCTGCTCTTGTGATGCTGCAAGAAAAAGAAAAACGCAATATACATTTTTGTTCAGACTATGCATAAATCTTCACTTTAAAGCAAGTGAACACATAAATACATTGATAAAAACCAGAAAAAAAATTACAATCCTAGAAAATTAATAAATCTAAATGATACTGCACAATGAGGGAGTTTAAAAAAATGGCCTCTGAGTGCAGAATGGTTAGCTCACCGGTATTACAGGTCGCGCGTTACGGCTTTAACGTGATCGTCATGACCTATATTGCAACGATCCATTCCTCAATCATTGACCTGTAGTTATGGATTTTGAGAAACAAAAATGTTTCACAAAACTCATAAAAAAATATGTTACAAAGTAACACCCATAAACTACCTAAAAAAAATACCATAAATTAACCCCTAAACCGCCATCCCCGCATCACAAATACTATAATAAACCTATTAACCCCTAATCCGCCACACCCGCTTCGCTAGCACTAAAAAAACCTTTTAACCTCTATACCGCTGTCCCCCCTCTTCACCAACACTGAATAAAGCTATTAACCCTTAAACCGCCAACCCCCCACATCACGACTTCCTAAATAAACCTATTAAACCAATAAAACCACCGGCCCCCCACATCACGACTCCCTAAATAAACCTATTATCCCCTAAACCGCCGTCCCCCCACATCGCCAACCCTAAATAAAGCTATTTACCTCTAAACTGCTGTTCCCCCACTTCACCAATACTAAATAAAGCTATTAATTTCTAAATTGCCGACTCCCCCCACATAGCGACTCCCTAAATAAACCTATTAACCTTTAAATCGCCGGCCCCCCATGTCATGACTTCCTAAATAAACCTATTAATCCCTAATACACCGTCCACCCCACATCGCCAACACAAAATATAGCTATTAACCTCTAAACCTCCGTCCCCCCACATCGCCAATACTAAATAAACCTTTTGCCATCTGCAATCATGGCAAAAATGGTTGTAAATGCTTCTCTGGGATCCCATTTGTTCAGAAATAGCAGACATATATGGCTTTGGCATTGCTTTTTGGTAATTAGAAGGCCGCTAAATGCTGCTGCGCACAACACTTGTATTATTCCCAGCAGTGAAGGGGTTAATTAGGTAGCTTGTAAGGTTAATTGTAGCTTTAGTGCAGAGATCAGCCTCCCACTTGACACATCCCGTCCCCTGTTCCCTCCCTGACCCCCCTCAAACAGCTATCTTCCCTCCCCTACCTTGCAATTGTCACCACTATCTTAAGTACTGCTAGATAAAAAATAAAAGTCTTTTTTTTTATAATTTTTTTAATATATTTGCTGCATTGTAGGTTCCCCCCCTAACCCCCCAAGCTTCCTGATCCCCCCAAAAAAGCTCAATAACCCTCCCCCGCTCTACCTATTTGCCGCCATATTAGGTACTGAAGGGTGGCTGGGATTCCCACCCACTCCCGCCCTCCTCCCGCCTCCTCCAGCAATGGGCCACCCACCCGCCTCTCTTCTTAACCTCCCACCCACCAAAGATCAGCACCACCACTGTCTAATGCAGAGAGGGCCATAGAGTAACTCAGCAAATCTATTTCTGCAGTTCCCCATGCATGCATGGGGCATGCAGAAATAGTGCAATCTCACTATTTTGAGCAAGATCGCGGCAGAGAGAAGCCCAGGACTGCAGTGACATACAGGGTACGTCGCTGGTCCTTAAGGGCATAACGACCAGCGTTGTACAGGGCATGACGCTGGTCGTTAAGGCATTAAAATAAATAAAAACGCCAACTACCAAAGAGAGCGGATGTGCATCTAAAGAGCTCCTGACCACAAAATGAGATATACACTTATTCGAGGGATAATTAAGTGGAATCGCTCCTATAAGGGAGAAACTCTTAACAACTCTACCTTACCCAGCTATAAGGAACCGCTCCACCGAAATCGACACTGAATTGAAAGTTAGCGTCACGGGCACTGTAAATCCTGGTCGAGGGAGTGGGGCCTAAAGCAAGTTGGTGACTTACTTGTCTGCAGAAACGGAGGGTGCTGGCACTCAAGTTGGTGCACTGGTGTGTGGAGCCACAGCAGCGGATTGCATCAGAACAGCAGTGGACTGAGGGTGAATCAATCGGGCGGCCATTAGAAGATCCAAGCCAGCTCAGAGGGGTGTACAGGAGCAGAGTTGCCACAAGACAAGAACAGACAGAGCTGCTTCAAAAGTGTCATCCAGGTGGCTAATTCTTGTACACAGGAGCTCTAAGATTTGGTGCAAATCTCCTCCACAGATGCAGCTAGAGCCCTAGATACTGACACCAGATAAAGGTGAGCAACCAGACAGTGAGAATTTGTATACATAAAACGTCCACTTAAAAACCCAAGATACCTGAAATATTGTCATAGACAGTCAAATATTAACCCTGTCCACCAGCACCCAGGCAGTAATAATTTTATCAATTGCAAAATATATGCTACAGTCCCTTATGGACTTAAATATAAATTAGGACCTTTAACATCCTCATTGTGAAACATTCACAGAGCACAAAGTATTGCTGAAGGAAGAACTAAGCAGCAATGAAGTTAACTATCTGGGGGTCGATCCAATAAAAATTGTCGCCCGCAAAAGCTGGCGACGCCAATATTTGCGCGGGTTTGCTATCCTATATACGGCATAACCTAGAAGTTACGCGCGTATATTTCTGCCGTCGCCCGTAGTTTTTTGGGCCATAGGCAGGTATACCAAACCCGCGCAGTTTGGTATCCAATATACAGCGTAAGGACTTACGTGGCGAAAATGGAGAAATCTTACTCCATTTTCACCTCGCCACAAAAATCAGCCGTAAGAAGCCTTACGCTGACTATTGGAGCCCCGTAACTCCCTAAACTGGCTGCTAAAATAAACCTAACACCTAACGCATGCGCAATGTCTATCTCCCTGTCAACCGCGATCCCCCGCCGCAATCCCTAATAAAGTATTTAACCCCTAAACCGCCGCCATCTACATAAACTAACCCCCTACTGTGAGCCCCTAAAACCGCCACCATCTAACTGATCTATCCCCTAATGTGAACCCCTTACACCGCCGCCATCTATATTAAAATTATTAACCCCTAATTTAATCTACCTACCCCGCCGCCAGCTATATTATCTATATTAACCCTAAGTATATTATAGTTAATATAGTTATTACATTATATATATTAACTATATTAACCCTAATTATATTAGGGTTAATATAGTTAATATAGTTACTATAGTATTTATATAAACTATATTAACTCTATCTAACCCTAACACCCCTAACTAAATTCTTATTAAATAAATCTAATTCATATTATAAACTAAAATATTCCTATTTAAATCTAAATACTTATCTATAAAATAAACCCTAAGATAGCTACAATATAATTAATAATTACATTATAGCTATGTTAGGGTTTATATTTATTTTACAGGTAAATTGTTAATTATTTTAATTAGGTATAATAGCTATTAAATAGTTATTAACTATTTAATAGCTACCTAGTTAAAATAATTACCCAATTACCTGTAAAATAAATCCTAACCTCAGTTACAAATACACCTACACTATCAATAAATTAAATAAACTACAAATATCTATCTAAAAATACAATTAAATAAACTAAACTAAATTACAAAAACAAACACTAAATTACAAAAAATAAAAAAATGATTACAAGATTTTTAAGCTAATTACACCTATTCTAAGCCCCCTAATAAAATAATAAAGCCCCTCAAAATAAAAAAATTCCCTACCCTATTCAAAATTAAAAAAAGTTCAAAGCTCTTTTACCTTACCAGCCCTTAAAAGGGCCTTTTGTGGGGGCATGCCCCAAAGAAAACTGCTCTTTTGCCTGAAAAAAAAAACACAATACCACCCCCCAACATTACAACCCACCACCCACATACCCCTAATCTAACCCAAACCCCCCTTAAATAAACCAAACACTACCCCCCTGAAGATCTCCCTACCTTGTATTCACCCAGCCGGGCCGAACTCCTCATCCGATCCGGGCGATGTCTTCCAGCAAGCAGCAGTGAAGTCTTCTTCCATCCGGGCGATGTCTTGAAGCAAGCGGCAGAGAGTCTTCTTCCATCGGCGATGTCTTCAAGCAAATCGGCATCTTCAATCTTCTTTCTTCGCTCCTCCACCGCAGAGCATCCATCAGGCACGACGACTTCCCGACGAATGAGATTCCTTTAAATGACGTCATCCAAGATGGCGTCCGTCGAATTCCGATTGGCTGATAGGATTCTATCAGCCAATCGGAATTAAGGTAGAAAAATCTGATTGGCTGATTGAATCAGCCAATCAGATTCAAGTTCAACCAATCAGCCAATCGGATTGAACTTGAATCTGATTGGCTGATTCAATCAGCCAATCAGATTTTTCTACCTTAATTCCGATTGGCTGATAGAATCCTATCAGCCAATCGGAATTCGACAGACGCCATCTTGGATGACGTCATTTAAAGGAACCTCATTCGTCGGGAAGTCGTCGTGCCGGATGGATGCTCCGCGGCGGAGGAGCGAAGAAAGAAGATTGAAGATGCCGATTTGCTTGAAGACATCGCTGATGGAAGAAGACTCTCTGCCGCTTGCTTCAAGACATCGCCCGGATGGAAGAATACTTCACTGCCGCTTGCTGGAAGACATCGCCCGGATCGGATGAGGAGTTTGGCCCGGCTGGGTGAATACAAGGTAGGGAGATCTTCAGGGGGGTAGTGTTAGGTTTATTTAAGGGGGGTTTGGGTTAGATTAGGGGTATGTGGGTGGTGGGTTGTAATGTTGGGGGGTGGTATTGTGTTTTTTTTTTTCAGGCAAAAGAGCAGTTTTCTTTGGGGCATGCACCCACAAAAGGCCCTTTTAGGGTTAATATAGTTAATATAGCTGGCGGCGGTGTAGGGGGATTAGATTAGGGGTTAATACATTTATTATAGGTGGCCGCGGTGTAGGGGGATGTAGATTGTAGGCAAAAGAGCAGTTTACCTTGTGACAAACCCCCGCCAAAAACCCTTTTAAGGGCTGGCAAAAGAGCTGAATTCTTTGGGGCATGCCCCGCAAAAAGCCCTTTTAAGGGCTGGCAAAAGAGCTGTTACTTTGGGGCAATGCCACGCAAAAAGCCCTTTTCAGGGCTATTTGTAGGGTTAGACTTAGGTTTAGTGGTAGGGATAGTTTAGTATTTTAGGGGTTAAATAATTTAATATAGATGGCTGCGGGGTAGGGGGGTTAGATTAGGGGTTAATAATTTTAAAATAGATAGCGGCGGGGTAGGGGCTCACTTTAGGGGGTTATAGATTTAATATAGCTGGCGGCGGTTTAGGGGTTAATAACTTTATTAGGTAGCGGTGGGCTCCGGGAGCTGCGGTTTAGGGGTTAATACATATTTTATGGTTAGGATAGTGAGGGGGGATAGCGGATAGAGGGTTAGACGTGTCGGGCTATGTTAGGGAGGCGTGTTAGACAGTGCGGGTGATTTAGACTTTAGTCAGGTTTTGTAGGCGCCGGCAGTTTCTAACGTGCCGTAAGTCACTGGCGACGCCAGAAATTTGTACTTGCGCAGATTTCTGGACATCGCTGGTTTATCCGACTTACGGCACGTTAGCATCTGACGGCGCCATATATGGGATAGCTCGAGTTGCGAGCTGAAACTGCGGGCGACGCGGGTTCCCTCGCTTGCGCAGCAAACTACGATCTATATCGGAGTGCGCCACTGAAAGTCAACAACACCAGCCTCAGTCAGATCACTCTCCCCTCCACTTCCCTCTGAACCTGGTCTCAGCGGGTCATATCCCCTACTCCTTTTCCCGACTTCATCTAGTGAGGACATTTGCCCTTTTGACTATCTGGGCTATAGCAACGTTGCAGATCTCCAACCTTCATCCTAGTGTTTTATTCACAACAAGTTTATGCTGTAGTTCATGAAGTATGAACAAATCACTCTGAGAGGGGGGTTTGGGAGATATAAGCACCACTCAATACAGTAAAGGACCTATCTGTGAAGTCAAAGTCTAAAAGAACATAAGCACTTTATCACATGCAGAAAATTTCACTACCTATCTACTAACCTCCACAATAAATATGGCACATTCCAACAAGAAAAAGCAGAGGCAGCAAGAAGGACCCAAAAGGACTGTTGCAGACCACATTAATAGCAAGGTTTTGTTTGATAGAGAGTGCTCTGATGAAGACTCCAGGGAATCACAACTTTCTTTCAAGGGTACTCAAGAACCAGAAGCCTCTTTAACGATTAGATCATTGAACAATAATACCCCAGTTCTAGAATCTATTAGAGCCCTTTCTGCCAAACTAGACAATCACTACACATCCCTTAAGAGTGAGATAAGCAGTTCTGTGGCAGAGCTCAGAAGAGATCTGAAAACTTTGGGGTAAAGATCCGACACTATTGAAAGAAAACAAGAGGATCTTGCCATGGATCAAGCTAATTTACTTTCCTATGCTCAAACACTAGCGGAAACTATCTCGGATCTAGAAGGCAAAATTGCGGGTCTAGAAGATAGATCTCGCCGTAATAACATCAGGATAAGAGGAATACCTGAGATAGTAGGCACACAAGATCTACCTGTATACCTATTAGGCCTTTTTAAGGAACTTTTGGGCTCATTACAAGACTCTGATTCTCTGATAGATAGGACTCACGGAGCCTTAAGGCCTATAACAGCATCAACGGATATCCCGAGGGATGTCATCATCAGGCTGCATTACTATACTTTTTAAGAATGACTCCTAAGGGCAGCATTCTCAAACAAATCTCTGTCTGATAAATATAAGGAAATCCAGTTGTTCCCTGATTTGTCTTCCCACATTTTATTTAAAGAAGATCAATTATGCCTATCACCCAAAGCCTTAGAAGAGTTGGAGTCAAATACAGATAGGGATTCCCTGTAAAATTATTCTTTCAACATGACAGTAAAAGCTACATTATCTCAAACCTGGATCAAGGACAAAAATTACTATCGTCTATCGGTTTACGCACCCAAAAGACCCCATCAGGAACCACATCTAGTGACTCTGGAGGCCTATAAAGCTAAGTCCCAGAGTGGCAACCTTTATCCAAAATGCAGAATATACCATTTTGCAGGGCAGAAACGGACACAGCTGGAGTTTAAGTGAGACTTATTTGCCCGCTGTGGTAGTACGCGTGTGACACGCTACATCTTGCTTGAGATCTTTATTAATCTGTACATAGATGTTAGATAAAGTAAAAGTGATTTTATATAGATGAAATAGACCATAAGTAATTCACATGATTATACATACCATTGTATTGTATTGATTCCTATTTCACTCTATATTTTATGATGGTTCTTCTCACATAAGAGAGTAAATGTTAATGCATACCAGAGTTTTAATGAATATTATGCTGTTTTTTTATTTTTTCAAAAAGTTGAATACGTTGTAATAGGTCAAGTTGAACCAGACTATATATGAAATAGCCATACCTGTTATGTAATCTTTCTTGTGCACCATTTAGGAACATCTAGAGGTGTGGCATCTAGAGGTGTGGTGCTCTCTCTCCGCCCCCCCCCCCCAACTTTTCATTTTTCAAGTATCTCTACTGAATCCCTCCTACAACTAGGAGCTCATTAACCATTTGTTTTAAGATAGACAATATATTTTGTCCATACTATTCTTTAACATACATACCCCCACTTGTTATTCATCTCAATATAACTAACTCACAGTTGTTAAATGTTTTTAAGTACAAAGTTTACCCTCTCTTTGGTGAACTCTTAAGCGGCATGCATCCACTGAAATATTCCTCATAACATTTGTTGTAATACCTTCTATTTTGACTAGATTCCACAGAATAGATACTACAATAAAGAATATAATAATTAGACACAGTTGGAAACCACACTGAGATTATTCACACATCCTCTGAATATCTCCTCTGACATACTGGATGACTCCCTTGTAAAGACTGTCAGTACTAGATATACAGAGTCATAAATTGTCAGCAAAGGAAGACTGAACACAGAGGCCTACTACTTCCCTATTCACTTGTCTCTTTTCTTTTGTTACCATGCTGTGTAGCTAAGATATCTTGTTATAACCAGTCTCCAACTGTTTTCATTTTTACATTATTAGTATCACAAAATTTTAAACTTTGAGTACATCCATAAGCTAACACAACTTATATACATTCCCCCAATTAAACAATCTGAACCACTTCTTATAGGATTTCATTTCCATTATCACTCTACTAGGCAAAATGCTTCACCAGGGAGTATCGCCAACTATATGTGACTATTAGAAAATAAGGTATCACATATCTAACAAATCACACGGACAAATTATTGTCCCTCATGTTGTTAAGTTAATATTATATGATATAACAAATGTGTTATAAGTAAGTGATTGAATGTACTTTGTATAATTCTGTAACAATTACTATTACTCTTGTTATACTTAATACCTTAATTAAATTTTTTTTTATTTAAAATAAATAAAATCTCACATGTGAAATTAAAAAAAACTAAGCTTAAACAATAAATAAACCTAGCATTACTATATAAAAAAATAAAAGATACAAAAAACACACTGCACAAACACACAAAACGCTGCAAGCACGACTGGACGACCTAGAAGATAGGTCACGCCAAAACAATCTGAAAAATAGTGGGTCTCCCGGAGACCTCAGAATTTTCTGACCTAATGATCTTTATCCAAACTACACTACCAGATTTGCTGGATATGCCACTAAATAACACAGAGATAGCCGTAGAGAGGGTTCACAGACTGGGAGCAAAGAAAGATAACACTCTAAAATACAAAAGACCAGTTTTAGCGAAGCTCTTAAACTTCCAGGATAAGCAGAGAATTCTCTCATACTATAGGAAAAAAAGTATAGTAGAGGTTAATAAAGAACGTATATACTTATTCCAAGATTTCTCTGCTGAAACTTTAAATAGAAGGAGACTGATGGCTCCTTCGTGTACGCAACTGATTAAAGCAGGCCACAAAGCTACAATGATCTATCCGGCAAAAATTAAAATCTTTATTGACAATAATATATTTACATTAACAACAGTGGAGGAGGTCAAACAATTTTTGGAAAAATGAGAAAAGCTCAAATTAAATATGTGTACAGCTGTTTCCATCTGTTGTATTCAGATGGCTATTGGTTGGGCTGTTTCATACCGCCCCCCCTCTTCTTTTTTTTTCTCTTCTTTTCCTTTTTTTTTTTTTTTTTTTTTTTGTTTGTTTGTTCCTCTGTTTTCCTGCCCAGCCCTCCCCCCCCTCCCCTCTCGATCCGCTCTTGTTTCGGATGTCAATAGTTTATAAAAACTGACACTAATAGAAATGAAAAAATCACTCAATCTACTATCTTGGAATGTGGGGGGGTTCTCCTCCCCTGCCAAAAGGAAAAAAATAATACAACATTTAAAAAGTCACAAACCAGATATTGCTTTCCTGCAGGAAACCCATCTGAGCCTGCAGGAAACAGAGAAATTAAGAATGGGTTGGATCGGGGAGGTATATGCGGCACCGGCAGTCAAAAGAAAGAGAGGAGTAGTATGTATATTTAGCAAGGATTTAGAATTTCAGTTAATATCCCAATATAGAAATATGGATGGAAGGTATCTCATTCTAGAAATATAGATTAATAAATGTCACTATACGTTATGCAACCTTTATGCACCAAACGAATGCCGGCCAGACTTTTTGGATAAGTTATACGCAAAATTAATTGAGTCATTGGACTCTCAAATAATTATAGGCGGGGATTTCAATAGTGTATGTATCCCAGTTGGATAGACTAAGGTCAAGTGGCTCTTACAGGTCTAGGAAGGAAGCTAAGATTTTGAAATCTTTTGTGAAAGGTCTCGGGCTCAGGGACATCTGGAGAATACAACATCCAGACGAGAGAATGTTCACATGTGAATCCAAGACCTTCCGTACATTCTCAAGGATAGATATGTTTTTGGTGTCTGAAAAACTCCTACAATTAGAAATTAAGACTGATATTAAAAATATAGTTCTATCAGACCATGCCATTATTTCTTTGTCTATCCAGCTGGGGAAATAATAGAGAAAACTTATGTGGTAAATTCTTTTTCCCTTCCTTCTTGCATTCTAATATTTATTTCAGGAACTGGCTTATCCAAAAATGGAGGGATTATGCCTCACTAAATAATGACTATTTCTATAAGACTGAAATATATTGGGAGGCCGCAAAGGCGTGCCTTAGGGGTGAGATAAAGGCCTTTATGGTCAAAAGGAAAAGAAAGTTAAAAGCAAGGGATCTTCAATTAACTAATGCATTGAAAAATAAATTTAGAAAATATATTGACAATTCTAGTAGAGAGAATTGGATTATCTACCAGGAGGCAAAGAAAGAGAGAGAGATATTTTTAATACAAAATCAGTTACAAGAGGAGTTCAAAAATAAAGCTATATTCGGTACTTTCTCTCCAAGATCAGCAAAAATGCTTGCGACTATTTCGAAAAGCAGAAGGAAGAATAACTATATTGGTTCAATAGTATCTGAAGGTCAAAAATACAACACCCCAAAGGATATTAATAGACAATTTTATTTATTTTTTCAAAAGTTATATGCCCCTGCTGAAGTTAAGCAGGAGATGAAAAGTAAGTTCTGGAATAGCATTAAGACGCCAAAAATCTCCGAAGTACAGCTGAATATAATTAACAAAGAGATTACAATGGAGGAGGTCCTAAAAGCTATTAAAGAATCAACGTTAGGGAAGGCCCCAGGCCCGGATCAACTCCCCATTGAATTCTACAAAGTACTCGCGGAAGAGATCGCTCCCACACTGACTAAACTGTTTAATAAGTATTTTCTCTTGCATTCTAAGCCCTCCCAAACTTTCACGGCCTCCAATATTACACTAATTTTAAAGAAAGATAAGGATCCTAATTCACTAGATGCATATAGACCAATTTCTCTCCTCAATAATGATTATAAAATTTTAGCAAATATATTAGCTTCTCGTCTTAAAAAGATTATAGGAGATGTCATTCATCCAGATCAAACTGGTTTCATACCAGGGAGAACAGCACAGAAAAATATACGAAAGGCTATGATGCTGATCGAATATATATTGGAATCCCATAGGACAGGGTCAGATACAAAGCAAGACTTTGCCTTTCTGACAGTTGACGTAGAAAAAGCCTTTGACTCTGTCCTATGGGATCATCTACTTACAACATTAAGCAATTTTGGCTTTTCAGGACATTTCTATACATATATCTCTCTATTATATCAAAATCCCATTTCATGTCTTAATATAAATAATATTCTATCTCCTCCTATAACCTAATGTAAAGGAACAAGACAGGGGTGTCCCCTTTCATCCCTGCTATTTGATTTGGCTATAGAGCCCTTAGCTATAAAGAGTAGAGAAGTACTAGAAGGTATTAAGATAAAACAACATAAGATGGTGCTATCCCTCTACGCTGATGATATTTTATTCTACATAAGGAATTCTAAGAAAAATATTCCAATCTTAGTCGATTTATTAGCCGAATTTAGTAACTTTACTGGTTATAGAGTAAACATATCTAAATCAGAGATTCTGTGGATAATTAAAAATAGAAATAGTCTTTTAAAGAATCCCTTCAAACCAACTGATAATTCTATCAAATATTTAGGAATTAATATTTCTAGAAATCCAGAAGAATGGTATGACACAAATTTTACCCCTATTTGGAGGAAGAGTCTCTTTGAGATGCAGCAATGGAGTAGGTTACCACTGTCACTTTCAGCAAAGATCGCGTTAATTAAAATGCGAACCCTCCCAAAAATCTTATTTGTTATCCAGAATGTTCCTCTATTTATACGGAAGGCAGATATTAAAAAATTTAATGCAGGCTGCTCGCTTTTTTTGTGGGCCTCTAAAAAACCGTGGATTGCACTAGCCAGACTAATGCATCCAAAAGAAATGGGCGGCTTTGCCTTTCCGAATCTGGTAAAATATAATCTGGCATGTCTGGCCAGAATAACTTTGGACTGGCTAACTGAAGCCAACCACGTCACCAGCTTAGAGATCGAGGAGAATATAATAGCCCCTATGCGCTGAAAGCAATATTACATGTTCCACACCATTCAAAAGCTTGAAAGCCTTCATTAAAATATACAATTAACAATGTAATTATAGCTTGGCTTAAAATTTGCAAATACTTAGAGATTAGACATACCCTATCTAAATATTTACCTATTAGAGGAAATCCGGATTTTGAAAGTGGCTGTACATCTTCTGCTTTTGGGAAATGGTCAGCAAAGAATTTGATTTTTTTGCGTCAGATGGTGGATCCACTCTCTAAACATATGAAATCATTTGAAACTCTAATCAGAGAATATAATTTAGATAGGAAATCATTTTTTGCTTATCACCAAATCAGGCATTTTTTTTTATAATCAAGAGACCTCAGAGGGAGATATTTGGTCATTAGGCCCATTAGATTCCATTATAAATATGTTCTCCACTGGAAATCATTCTATCTCATATATCTATCGTCTGCTCGTGTCTAAGGATGCAGAGGCAAGAATAAATAGTCTCTTATCTGTATGGCAACAAGATCTTCCTGAAGTAGATCGAGAATACTTCCAAAAGAGCTTTAATAGGGTTAGGAAGTTCTCTAGTAACATGGCAATAAGAGAATCGCATGTGAAGCTCTTAAATAGAGCCTATCTCACCCCTAGCAGGTTAGCCAAATGGAAAGGGAGTATGGCCTGTTATAGATGCAGATTTCCCTCTGCTGATCTGTTCCATATGTTCTATGCCTGTCCAGAAATAATTAAGCTATGGAAACAGGTGGAATTTTTGTTGAACAGATTTTTGGTAGCCAGTATAATACTCAAGCCAGTATATATATTTCTTCTGGTACAAGATCAGGTTCAAAATAAACCCTTGATCAATACAGTAATACTATTAGTGAGACAGATGATTCTAAGAATGTGGAAGGACAAAAACGCCCCAAGTATTGCTTCTGTCATACGCAAAATTCAATATCAAATGCTGTTAGAACAGCAAGATCCACTAATGTTCGAGGAAAATAAAGTCAAAAAATATTTAGTAAAATGGGAAAAAGTCATTTTAGGTCAATCTAAGGAAGTTCAGCTACAAATATTAACTCACTTTCGTAGATCATCAGATTTCCTACAACCAATACTTTCAGATAGGTATCCTGAATTCTGGAGACAATTTCTCTCTTAGGTCTGGGTGAGAGGGGGGAGAGGGGGGGGTGGAAGTTTGGGAAAGGCTAAGTTTTCTTCTTTACTCTTTTTTTTTTTTTTATTATTTGCTCCTCTGTTGTTGTCCACTGAAGAAAATATAATAAAAAGAGGATTCAAGTTAGAGCAGAGGAGAGGTGATACAAGCTAAGATAAGGGCTCAGTAGTAGAATGGGCTCTTGGTTTATTTTTTGTCTTTTTTGATGTGGAGCTGCGTCTCCAGGAGAGTTACAATGTGATATGGAGCTGTGCCTCTACAATATATGCTCACATATATATGATGATTTACTTATTTATTTCCTACCTTTTTTCTTTTCCTTTTCTTTTTTTTTTTTTTTCTTTATTTTATTTGACTTGTTTTTGTCCTCTCGATGTATTGTTGGAAAAACTAATAAATAAAATAATAAATTATTAAAAAAAACTAAATTTTAAAATTCGAGTACATCCATAAGCTAACACAACTTATATACATTCCCCCAATTAAACAATCTGAACCACTTCTTATAGGATTTCATTTCCATTATCACTCTACTAGGCAAAATGCTTCACCAGGGAGTATCGCCAACTATATGTGACTATTAGAAAATAAGGTATCACATATCTAACAAATCACACAGACAAATTATTGTCCCTCATGTTGTTAAGTTAATATTATATGATATAACAAATGTGTTATAAGTAAGTGATTGAATGTACTTTGTATAAGTCTGTAACAATTACTATCACTCTTGTTATACTTAATACCTTAATTACATTTTTTTTTATTTAAAATAAATAAAATCTCACATGTGAAATTAAAAAAAAACTAAGCTTAAACAATAAATAAACCTAGCATTACTATATAAAAAAATAAAAGATACAAAAAATAAAAAACTTAAATTACAAAATTAAAAAATCCTAACACTACGAAGAAAAAAAAACTAACATTATAAAAAATAACAAGATCTAAAATTAAACAAAATAACAAAACCTAACATTACACAAAATAACAAACTCTAAAATTACAAAAAATTAACATAATCTAAGATTACAGAAAAAAATAAAAGAAATTATCCAAAATAAAAAATTAAACCTAATTTAATAACAAGAAAGCCATCCCAAAATAAAAACACCCCTTAATCTAACACTAAACTACCAATAGCCCTTAGAAGGGCATGTTATTTTTTTCTAATAGGTTTTGTTA
Organism: Bombina bombina; assembly: GCF_027579735.1. Taxonomy (NCBI): domain Eukaryota; kingdom Metazoa; phylum Chordata; class Amphibia; order Anura; family Bombinatoridae; genus Bombina; species Bombina bombina. The sequence continues at coordinate 137,907,544 of NC_069500.1, forward strand.
TTTTGTTTGATTTTAGAATTTGTTATTTTATGTAATGTTAGGTTGTTGTTTTTTTTGTAGTGCTAGGATTTTTTAATTTTGTAATTTAGGTTTATTATTTTTGGTATCTTTTTTATTTTTTTTAAATAGTAGTTTTGTTTAATTATTGATCAAGCTTAGGTTTTTTTTTATTTCACAGGCGGTTTAGAGGTTATTAGCTTTATTTAGTGTTAGCGATGTGGGGGGACAGTGAAGGGTTGAAAGGTTTATTTAGGGAGTTGCAATATGGGGGGATAGTGGTTTAGGGGTTAATAAGTTTATTTAGTGTTGGCAACTTTCTTTTCTCCATAGACTTCAATGGGGAATGCATTAATGCGATCGCCATTTTGCAATCGATGGTGTTAGGTTTTTTTCCTACATTTTTTCTCCATTGATCTCTATGGGGGAAAACATGTACGAGCACGCAAAATCGAAACTTTTTTGTTGGTGCGGTATGGGGCTTACCCCCCTTTTTCTTCTATTAACTTTGGTTAGCTAGGTAACCATCTGTTCAGAGCTATAGGTGCTTCCTCTTCCTGGCGCTTGGTCTCTCACACTCTAGCACCATACCGCCCGACAAAAGAAAGTTTTAGGGTGACTTGTAATGGCTGCATATGGAAATAGTGGTACGGCCCAGTTTCACGCGATGTGTACACTATGGCTATACCGCACAACTTGTAATCTCCCCCAATGTCTATTAATATATGTAATTGATTTGGGGAGTAGGCATCTTTTTCAGTACAATTTTAACTAAACTTGTCTGAGCATGTAACTGTAAAAATTGGCAAACTTTAAAGCTCTATGTTTTAATCAAGCAAAGGGATTAAGCACATAGTAGAAAATCCCACATAAAACTGCTAGTCCTGAGTGGAAACTGCCGCTGATCCAATCAGCAGCACTAGTCCCACAGATGAATTCAGCACATTCAGCAAGGTACCAGTAGTATTTGAGAATATGTATTGCAAAAAAAAAAAACATTAAACATATTTCTTTAAAAACCAAAAGGAATGAATTCTTTAATTAGCTAGTAGACGTGTTCCATTTTCATCCGAAGAGCACAAGTGTTGTCCTTAAAATTGTAATATGTAATGTTTACCATTGGTATTCTTTGTTTAAACATAAACACCATTGATAGGTAGGTACTTTAAAAGAACATAACAATAGTATTAATTAAATATGATTGAATGGAATTATTTTAACTTTAACAAGTTATATTCTCCATATAATTCATAAAAATGCTAGTATTTTATTTAAATTTTCAATTACATCCTTTTTGTTTAGGCTGTCTATAAATGTAATTAGCTTTCTTTCTTTCATTTCCCTGATATAACATTTTTTTACAAAATCCCTTTAAATCTAGATCATTATAAAAAAAATTATATTAATTATAAAGACATTTTATACTTACACGACTGCCTTCAAAAGGATGCGAAGAAAGCATGTGCCCTCCTTCCTGTGATGAGGGACCAGCTATCTCTGCCTGATCTGTCCCTAAGGTCTGAGTACTCCTAACCCCCCCCACCACTACCCTCTACAGACCTAGGCCTCCCTCCCTCTGTCCTTACTCTAGATCTTCCTATCCTAGGGTGGGATACTCTAACTCTCTTTTTCCTCCCCTCTGGTCCTACCCCACTAGGTAGCCTAAAGCCACCCCCATCCATCCCTCTTCCTATCCCCCTAGCTACCTCAAGATCTAACCATTACTGACCACCCCAAATATCTCTATTAGCACCTAAACCTACACTCTCACTCCCCATCCACCTCTACCCCTCTCTCCACCCCTCCCTCTAAAGCTATTACTCCCGCTATCCTTAACTAAACCCAAAACTAGGGGCGGAACTACAGGGAATGCAGAGCACGCAACTGTGACTGGGCCCCGGAGATCTCTTCTCAGGGGGGCCAATCTTCAGCACAAACTCTTTTGTTTTAACAACTGAAACTTTTTTTTTATTATTATTGTTTTTGTTTTCACCTGCCTGACCTGCCTGTTACTCATTGGCACAGCTCAACTGGAAGATCTTTCAAATTGAGGGCTTTGGCGTGCACATTTGCTCCTGTAGGGTGAGACTGTGAGTCTGCAGCACAGCGTTAGATTCAGAGCTGAGAGCGACTAATGAGCTGAGTCAAACTCGGTAATGTATCTCTGATACATCTTTCATAACCCTTGCCTTTTAAAGTTCTTATTTGCTATATATACTATTCATTCTAGAGCATGCGTGCCAGTGCCAGTTTCACCCTAAGCGGTGAGTACCGTGGTGCTTGATGTCCAAGATTGGGTCTGTCACTGTGCATGTAGAACTTGGGCTGTATAACTCATGACTGACTTTGTGTTGTGCAGAGTTTGACTGGCATTGCTTGTTCACTGTATGGTTGCACACGACTAGTGCTGTCCCCAACCTTGTACTTTACCTGTTACTAGGCACCAAAGTTTGCTATTTTATGGAAGAATTGCTATAATATGTATGCTCCACTGTAGCATATATATTATGGCAACCAATACACCTTTTTCAGCAATTATTCTTCATGTAGGAACATTTTGTCACTGCATCCTTTTTGTCAATATGGTGCTGCGTCTATGTAGCTTCTGTCACTTCTTCAATAACAGTGTTACATTTACAGATTAAAACAGAGGGGGGGGGGGGCATACACAATGAACAGAGCTGCAACTAGTGTGCACGCCTGAGCAATGTGACAGCATTATTGTAAACTATTTGTCGCTAAAGTTTGTCTTGCAAAGGGTCAGGAAACTATAGGCTGACCATACTGCCGCTTTAAAAAAGGACACATATGAAAAATACATATTTCAGGGCTGTTTACAGGGCTGTTTAAAGAAATGTTTTGTATAAGAACCCTCACATATGTATTTTTCATATGTGTTCCTTCTTAAAGCGGCAATATGGTCAGCCTAGGAAACTATCTGGTAGCAAATGTGTCCAATTTGGTGATTGGCATTTAATGGCTGTTTAGTTTAGCAAATAACACCACTTTGATGGCAAACTAGGTAGGATAAAAACAATTGTCTGTCTCCAAAGCCCATACAGAATAATAGTTCATTCAATGTATTTTGTTATTGAGAGTGACAAGCAGTTTAGAAATTGACTGGTTAATGATTTTAAAATATTATATTAGCCTAAAGCCTTTTATCTGCTGAACTAGGAAGCAGTGGTCTTTAAAATAAATACACTGTGACAAGCAGTTTAGTAACGGTCTGGCCATAGGCTAATATATTTTTAAATCATTAACCAGTAAATTTCTAAACTGCTTGTCAATCTCAATAACAAAATAATTAAATTGACTCAGAGACATTCTAGTCAAAATTAAACTTCCATAAATCATAAATAAATAAATCATAAACAACTTTACAATTTACATCCATTAACAAAATGTTCAATGTCTTTTTATATGTACACTTTTTGTGTCACTAGCTTCTACTGAGCATGTGTAAGAACTGACATCATATATGTATATGCAGTCTTTTGTGATTGGCTGATGGCTGTCACATGATAGAGGAGCAGTGGAAATAGACAAAACTTTAAAACTTGTCGGAAATAAATGTAGTACTCCGTTGGAGGTTAGATTAGGCGCTATTGCATTGTGTTGTTATCATGCATTTGTTGGTTATCATGCTAATTATTTTTTTTTTTAGGGGGGCCTTCTTTGATTCTTGCACCTGGGCCCTGTGATTTCTAGTTACGCCAAAACACTCTTTAAACTAAAAAAATTGTGACAATTACCTAATCTCTAAATTTAAGCTACCTAAGACCAAAAATAAAACACCACAATTGACAAAGAAATTCATGAACACACAAGGATAGATAGTTTTTAAGAAAAGACACACAAAAAAACAGTACAGCAAAAAAAAAAGAAACACACACACAAGACTCCTAACACAAACCACTTGGCAAAAAGAAGTTTTTAGAAGAAAGATTTCAAGGGTTAAGGGAATCACCCGTCAAAATCAAGGTTTTGGGGAGAAAAAGTGGCAATAACACCGCCAAGAATTAATTAGTTGGTCAAGAATAAAAAAAAAAACAGTGTGAGAAAAGGAAAAAAATAAAAGTTGTGAAATAAAATCAAAACGCAAGGCAAGGGTTAATTAAAGTTGTTCTGTTTAGGGGAAGGTAAAAGGGTTAATTGAAAGGAAATACTGTCAGGATAAGAAGGGATAAAGTGTGGGAAAGTATGTGTGTGTGTGCAGATGTATGTAGTGTAGGCCTAAGTGTATTTTTAATTAAACTATATATGTATATGTATGTGTGTAACTAAACAAATAAAAACGTATAATACAACTAAAAAAGCAATATGTGTATGTTATTAATAAAATCCACTAATAATCACTATCTAAAATTTACTAATATACTAAACTCTATCTCCCAGCTCCTAGGCCCCTGTGTCTAGCGCACTAAACAGATCACAGGTGAAAAGATTGTGATGTGAAGATTTTATACCAAGCAAAGCGGAAGAGGATAGGCAGTTAGTGCACCTAAAAATTCCTTACGGCTGTTAAGGGAAGTATTTTTGTGCGATCCTTCTGACATGTTTACGCCATTTATCCCTATGTTTATATATATATTGTATCCATACAGAAATAAATCTGTATATATATGTGAGTGTGTGTAAATATATATATATATATATGTGCGTGTATGTATAACATAATTTATAATAATTGAATATTTCACCAGGGTGTAGCTGGTATTCTCTTTGTCTTCTCAAATCCTTTGCAGGTGTGCTCTGGTATCAACGCATTTCGGCTGTACAGCCTTTTTCACTCTACACCCTGGTAAAATATTCAAGTTCCTACTTGGCGGCATATATTTAACCGCAAAGATCACATTGATAACTAGAATTCCTTTTTCTACTTATCCGACAAACTTTCTACTTATCCCACAAACTTTCTACTTATCCCACAACCACATTTCAGTACCCAGATCGGTCACTGACCGACATCAAAGAAACCTGGGAACAACGGACCGGAGAGGCACGCAAATATTCCACATCAGGAGGTCATCCAACAACCATACCATCGTGATCAGTCACTGACCGACAGACAAACCACAGAATAGAAAAACCGGAGATACTTAAAAAACATCAGCAAACGGTTAGCACCTAACCACAACGAAGATCCCACCAAGAAATCCTTAAGAGCGCGATCGGTCACTGACCGACAAAGGACAAGATAACAAAGCAGCCACGGCAACTACACAAGCATTTATATAAAAGTGAATTTCCTCGCAGCAAACAGATAAGCCCACCTAACAAGAGGAAACCAAAGCGGCATTTATTTAACCGCCAGCAGCCCATATAGAACTGCCATCAGCAAATTATTGGCATAGCGGCGTTTATTTAACCGCAATCATCTCACAAAAGTGATATCAAACAGATACACTTTAAGGTACTAATTTGTATACTTGTATCACAGTGTGATAAAAATCGCACCAACATACCTCTACATTTGATATATAGTTACCTAAGATAAGATCTCAATTGCACAGCTGAACTTGAAACAAAGTATCCTATATGAACTATACAGCAACTATTGTCTTATCCACTATTAAATTGTATTTACAAACATTTTGTTAGAAATTACAACTTGTGATAAACCTATAACTGTATAAATTGCAAGATTTCAACGATATTATTTTAATTTAATTTTTATATATTCATATATTTTTATATATTACGTACATTTTATACATAGATACATAGAGACACCGGTGTCATTTTTTAAACTTTGAAGGAATTTGTAATAATATTTGTTTAATTGTACTTTTAGCATCACTATTATTGGGTAAATTTACCGGAATCAAATAAAGTATAATATATATTTTTTTTAAAAAGTTTCGACATCCAATTTTTTCCATAAGAGAATATAAAATAGTACTTATCAAAACATTAACATATATTGAGCCCACATATTATCACACATATTTACAGTAAGACACATTGGGAATAGCAACTTGGTTTGCGCCACCTACCACAACTAATTACAATGTAAAATATGCATTTGCGCATTGTATTTCTCAGTTTAGATCTTAACACGATCAGTCTAGCGCACATGATAGTTTAGGATTCTTATGGAGTGTTATTGAAATATTACACATAATATAGTCATAAAAAATAATATATGTAATATATATATATATATATATATATATATAATCTATGGATTGTTTAGAATATTTTACAGTATGTTTTATTATTTTTTAATAATTTATATTCATTTTTATTATTTTAACCTTTGAATACTTATTAAAAGTTACGTTTTATTGTGAACAGTGAGTGCCTTTTTTTGCTTCTGGATATTTATATATATATATATATATATATATATACACACATATTTAGAAATACATACAGGTATATAAAAGTGCTTTAGAGCCCTTTGCAGTTAAATAGCTGAAAACATGTAAAATAATATTTATACAATATTCATATTATTAAGGTGTTTATGTATGTACTGTAATTATTTAACATTACAATGTTCTTCACATAGGAGCATATGTTCTATGTATTTTTTTATATATACATATATATATATATATATATATATATATATATATATATATATATATATATATATATTGCAATAAATAAAAAATGAAGCCATAAGCGCCTTAGATTAAAAAGTCCAAATTTTAATGGTCAAAGTTTAAAAGTTTTGACAGAATTCAGTAAAGAAAGTCTGACATGTTTCGGCCAATGGCCTTACTCATAGACATTAACTTCACAAAAAGAACCGCCAATATTTAAAAGCAGTACTGAAATCCTATTGGAGACTCTTAATTACAGTCATTATGTGACAGCTGAGATTGTATACACTTGCTGATGAACTCGATATATAGTAACCCAATTATTCAAAACACAGAATGAAAGTTCAAAATTATTATAATACACATTAGTACATAACTACAAAAAGGTATGGGTAATTTTAAACCAAAATTTGACAATTATTATTGTCTTCCATATTGTAAAATAGAAACTATTGCTTTCATTTTCGTGCTAAACAGATATTGCATGTAATATACTATCTGCACGTTGAGTTAGTGGATATAATAAATCTAAGCAATAATGTAGCAAATAAATTAGTAACTGGCTTATTCAGTTGAATACACAATTAAGATGAATAATAAATAGATGATAAATAATTCTGCAAGATATTAATAATAGTTACACCAAACTTAAGGGATAAAGATACATATATGTAGAAAACGTGGTCATAATTATATGTACTACAATGCTTAATATTAGTTTAAAGAATATTGTATTATGCCTGTAATGACAGGTATCAACCTTTGTAACAGAAGCAGAAACCTCTTTCAGTGTATATAGAAAACGTGGTCATAATTATATGCACTACAACGCTTAATATTAGTTTGAAGAATATTGTATTATGCCTGTAATAACAGGTAAACTTAAGAGATAAACAAACGTATATATAGAAACGTGGTCATAATTATATGTACTACAACACTTAATGTTAGTTTGAAGAAAATTGTATTATGCCTGTGATGACAGGTTTCAACCTTTGTAACAGAAGCAGTAACCACTTCCAGTGTAAATCAATGATGCAAATACACATAGGTGCATAAGATATAAACTGTAGAATGTGGGATGTAAAAAAACAAATGAAATGAAATGATTGGCAGATACTCAGTATATGGTATACTTGGGTTTTTTCTATTCCTAGCAGTTTACAACATCATATAAAGAGTTGTACCCCTTTGGGAAACGTGACTCCAGTGTGAAGATACAATAAACTTCTTGTTTTAAAAGAGTCTTATTCATATCTCCACCTCTGATAGGTACTTTTACCTGTTCTATAACCATCCATTTGAAAGTTACATTACTGCTATTATGTATTTGTATAAAATGTTTAGCCATTTCTGAGCATGGGTCTGACCTGTGGATATCCGATAGATGTTGCCTAATACATTCTCTAACCTCCCTAGAGGTACAGAATACATATTGTTTATTGGTGCAAGTGCACCAAATCAAATATGGCTTTCTTGGACCTGCAGTTGACACAACTGTTTATCCTGTATGTCTTATCTGTAACCGCAGAAGAAAAGGTGTTACCCTTCTGTATAAAGCTGCATGGAATACAAGCACTGTACCCACATCTGTACATTCCCTTTGAATTCAGCCAGGAACTTGAGGCTGTTGATTTTTTAGGTAGAACACTGGGTGAGATTTGATTGCCTATAGTAATACCCCTTCTGTAAGAAAAATTACATCCTTTTTCTATAGTTGTCACTAGACCCTCATCTGCTTTAAGCATTGGTAAATGTATGCAAATGATTTTACAGATTTCGTTGTAATCGGATGAGCATTGTGTGACAAAGGTGACTTGATCCCCTGAAACTTTTTTGGGCTTAGTTTTATCCAGTAATAAGTTACTTCTGTCTAGAATATGCACATTTGTTTTAGCTTTAAGAATTGCCGAATTCTTATAGCCTCTGTGCAATAATCTTTGTGTTAAATCTTCACTCTGAGTAACAAAATCTGCATTATCGGAACAATTTCTTTTTACCCTAATAAATTGTCCTTTGTCAATGGCATATGGAACATTAGGGGGATGATTGCTTTTCCTATGTAGGAGTGTATTCCCAGATATGGGCTTCCTATATATAAGGGATTTAACTTTATTTGTATCAGCAGCATGACTTAGTTGAACATCTAAAAAGTTGATTGTTGTTTTATTAGTTTCAAAGGTAAACTTTAAACCCCACTCATTGTCATTCAAAAATTCAACAAATGTGTCTATGATTGATGGACTGCCATCCCAAATCAGTATCAAGTCATCAATATAGCGATGGTAACTTTTGATGTATTGGGCATATTGATTGAACTCTCCATATACCATAGTCAATTCAAACCACCCCATTACTAAATTTGCGTATGAGGGCGCAAATTTTGCCCCCATTGCCGTTCCTTGCAGCTGAAGATAAAAGGAATCTTCAAACTTGAAGTAATTGTGTGTAAGAAGGTACTGTAAAACTTCCAAAATAAATTCAATGAATTATTTAGTGTAGTTTGACTTTCTTTCCAAAAACTGCTAGTTTAGCCATTGTGTGAGGGATTGAAGAATATAAGGCCACCACATCAATTGTGAGCCAGTTATAGTTATCTTCCCAAATGTAATCATTGAAAATCTGTAATACATGTTTTGTATCCCTAAGAAAACTTGGTAGTGTAAGGACCAAAGGCTGTAGAATGCTATCTAGCCATTCAGATAGCGGCTCGCAAAGCGAGCCGATACCTGACACTATTGGTCTACCTTTAACATTTTGAATGCTTTTGTGAACTTTAGGTAAAACATGTATAATAGGGGTAACGGAATTATCCACTACCAAAAACTCAAAAGTCTTATCATCAATGTGGCTTTCTGCAAGGCCATCATCCAAAATAAAAATAAGATGTTTTTTAAACTTATGTACTGGATTACAAGGTAAAACTTTGTAATCATTTTGATTGCCCAATTGTCTCATAATTTCTCCTTTATAGGATTTTAAATCCCAGACCACTACACTTCCTCCCTTGTCTGCATTTTTTATCACTAAGTCAGAATTAGACTTTAGTGTAGATAGTGCCAATTTTTCAGATTTGGTCAAATTCTGTTTGCCTTTAAAAGGTTTTTTAGAAAGTTCAATGAGATCATTCTCAATTCTTTTTTGAAATGACACAAGTATTTCTCCCCTTGATTGTATGGGATAGAATATTGATTTCGGTTTGAAACCAATATGGGCATTCTGTGTATAAGAGCGTGTAACTGTCTCATTTTCAATAGGATTGACACTAACTTGTTTCAATTGAAAATGTTTCTTAAGGGTAAGGGTGTGAATAAATTTATTAATATCAACCAGGGTTTGAAAAAGGTTAAACCTGGTGGTAGGAACGAACCCCAGCCCATAACTGAGGACTTTGAGCTGTGTATTACTCAACTGATAATCAGTTAGATTAATAACATTGTATTCTCGGTTAGAGTCCACTGCGGTCTCATCATGCAATTGAACAGGGGTAACATCACTATTTTGTATTCCATCTATTGTAGATGGTACTTGTTCTGGCCCCTCCCTCTCCTTAGAGTATATCTGGATTGTTGCTGCCTCATGTTTGGACCTCCTCTTTGATTTGCCCCTCCCCCTCGATTTTCGGGGTTCACTGGGGGAATACGAAAAACCTGGTCTAACATATGAGTATCATTCTGTTCCTTGTGGGCATTGGTTTGTTCTATTACTGCCTGGTATTTATAAATTGATGGTACTGAATAATCAATGCTTTTGGCATTAAAAGATACTACTTTAGGAGTGTTCTCTTTTGGATTTTTAAGTATGGAATTAGGATAAGCCTCCTGTGTCAAGTGTATTTCATTGTCTGAATTACCTTGATCTGAGTTATTATCAGTGCCACTATAAGTGTCTGTGTTTTTGTGTTTGTTTTCTCTATTTTGTCTCCATCTACGTCTGCGATCCCTTGATCTATTTCTATTTTGTCTTTGCCAAATATATACCTTGTCTTGACTATAGTCAGATTGGTCACGTATGAATTTCTCATGTTTGGACTCAATAAGCTCTTTCTTTAGTTGAGCTATACTATTAGTTAAGATGTTATCCAGTTCTTTATAGTTTCTCTCTAAAGTATTCAGATCTAGTTCTCTTTGTAGAGTAATGATTTGCTCTCTAACCGCTCGCAATTGTACATCTTTATACTCTCTCTCTCTCTCTCTCTCTCTCTCTCTCTCTCTATATATATATATATATATATATATATATATAATATCATGGATAGGATTGCACAGTCATACCACAAGTAATGCCACGGTGCACTGCTAGTACAATATCCAATTCCTCAAAGAAGCAGGCAACTCACTGGTCTTTTTCATAAAAGATACAAATTTATTTCATTAGATTAAAAAACAAACGTTTCGGCACTGCATTGTGCCTTTGTCAATGTCACACAAAAAGAATATGCAAAAGCAGAGTGCAACTAAGCACCCGAAATCAGATAACATACACTCTAATTCTGACTTAGTGATAAAAAATGCTGACGAGAGGAAGTGTAGTGGTCTGGGATTTAAAATCCTATTAAGGAGAAATTATGAGACAATTGGGCAATCAAAATGATTACAAAGTTTTACCTTGTAATCCAATACATAACTTTAAAAAAAAAAACTTATTTCTATTTTGGATGATGGCCTTGCAGAAAGCCACATTGATGATAAGACTTTTGAGATTTTGGTAGTGGATAATTCTGTTACCCCTATTATACATGTTTTACCTAAAGTTCAAAAAAGCATTCAAAATGTTAAAGGTAGACCAATAGTGTCAGGTATCGGCTCGCTTTGCGAGCCGCTATCTGAATGGCTAGATAGTATTCTACAGCCTTTGGTCCTTACACTACCAAGTTTTCTTAGGGATACAAAACATTTATTACAGATTTTCAATGATTACATTTGGGAAGATAACTATAACTGGCTCACAATTGATGTGGTGGCCTTATATTCTTCAATCCCTCACACAAAGGGTAAACTAGCAGTTAAATACTTTTTGGAAACAAAGTCAAACTACACTAAAGAATTCATTGAATTTATTTAGGAATTTTACAGTATCTTCTTACACACAATTACTTCAAGTTTGAAGATTCCTTTTATCTTCAGCTGCAAGGAACGGCAATGGGGGCAAAATTTGCGCCCTCAAACGCAAATTTAGTAATGGGGTGGTTTGAATTGAATATGATATATGGAGAGTTCAATCAATATGCCCAATACATCAAAAGTTACCATCGCTATATTGATGACTTGATACTGATTTGGGATGGCAGTCCATCAATCATAGACACATTTGTTGAATTTTTGAATGGCAATGAGTGGGGTTTAAAGTTTACCTTTGAAACTAATAAAACAAAAATCAACTTTTTAGATGTTCAACTGAGTCATGCTGCTGATACAAATAAAGTTAAATCCCTTATATATAGGAAGCACATATCTGGGAATACACTCCTACATGGGAAAAGCAATCATCCCCTAATGTTCCATATGCCATTGCCAAAGGACAATTTATTAGGGTAAAAAGAAATTGTTCCGATAATGCGGATTTTGTTACTCAGAGTAAAGATTTAACACAAAGATTATTGCACAGAGGCTATAAGAATTCGGCAATTCTTAAAGCTAAAACAGAGGTGGATATTCTAGACAGAAGTACCTTATTACTGGATAAAACTAAGCCCAAAAAAGTTTCAGGGGATCAAGTCACCTTTGTCACACAATACTCATCCGATCTTCACACTGGAGTCACATTTCCCAAAGGGGTACAACTCTTTATATTATGTTGTAAACTGTTGGGAATAGAAAAAAACAAGTATACCATATACTGAGTATCTGCCAATCATTTCATTTCATTTGTTTTTTTACATCCCACATTCTACAGTTTATATCTTATGCACCTATGTGTATTTGCATCATTGATTTACACTGGAAGTGGTTACTGCTTCTGTTACAAAGGTTGAAACCTGTCATCACAGGCATAATACAATTTTCTTCAAACTAACATTAAGTGTTGTAGTACATATAATTATCACCACGTTTCTATATATACGTATGTTTATCTCTTAATGTATGGGTATATATATATATATATATATATATATATATATATATATATATATATATACGTTTGTTTATCTCTTAAGTTTATCTCCTATGCACCTATGTGTATTTGTATCACTGTTTTACACTGGAAGAGGTTACTACTTCTGTTATAAAGGTTGATACCTGTTATTACAGGCATAATACAATATTCTTCAAACTAATATTAAGCGTTGTAGTGCATATAATTATGACCACGTTTTCTATATACACTGGTTTCTGCTTCTGTTACAAAGGTTGATACCTGTCATTACAGGCATAATACAATATTCTTTAAACTAATATTAAGCATTGTAGTACATATAATTATGACCACGTTTTCTACATATATGTATGTTTATCCCTTAAGTTTGGTGTAACTATTATTAATATCTTGCAGAATTATTTATCATCTATTTATTATTCATCTTAATTGTGTATTCAACTGAATAAGCCAGTTACTAATTTTTCTGCTACATTCTTGCTTAGATTTATTATATCCACTAACTCAGCGTGCAGATAGTATATAACATGCAATATCTGTTTAGCACGAAAATGAAAGCAATAGTTTCTTTTTTACAATATGGAAGACAATAATAATTGTCAAATTTTGGTTTAAAATTACCCATACCTTTTTGTAGTTATGTACTAATGTGTATTATAATCATTTTGAACTTACATTCTGTGTTTTGAATAATTGGGTTACTATATATCGAGTTCATCAGCAAGTGTATACAATCTTAGGAGCAAAGAGAGACAAGCGGTAAACGCAGCCAGCCAGTCACTAAAAAAACGGAAGTCGGTTCAGATACCAAACCGCTGTGCAAAGCGGGATGGAAAAAAGTCCCATAAACAAAGTAACTACATGCACGGAGAGCCGTAGCCTAAGAGCAGAGGATCCGAGTGCCAAAAATAGAAAGATAGAAAAAATACGGCAGGCTCTTTATCCCAAATTAAGGATAAAACGTGAAAATTTATTTAACTTCGTTAAAAAGATCATTACAGACATGGCAGTAAAAACAAAGCAGGTAATCTTACATGTTTCGCGCCCCCTACAGGCGCTTACTCATAGATGAGGAACTCTGTGAGAAACCTCCTCTATTTATGCTGTGAGAGTCATAGATTTAACTATTTCCTTGCCTCACAGTCATAAAGGAGAAAAAAGGTTAAAAACAGACTGCTAAGATAATTAGATACAAGGGGGAATCCCAATAGGCAAGATAAATAATTAAATAGATGAGAACAAACAGCGCACAAATTTACAGACATTTCATACATTATAATAAATGTTTTTGATAGAGAACAAATAAATAAATGGTAAATTGTGAACTTTGAGAGATTTTTTTTGTTGAACAATGTTAAACAAGCTCATACAATTCAGAAAGAATTCAGAAAAAATACAGAAAAAATACTAAAAATACAGAAAAAAGAAAAAAAAAAAAAAAGAAAAAAATGCATTCAGGAAAAAATACAAAAACAAACGGAACTAAATTAAATAAGACCAGATATATGATGTATTCCTATATAGTATTGTATAGATGGTAATATAATCTAAATGTCAGGAAGAACCTATTTTATATATATCAAGACATGAATTGAGAAGAAAATTTTAAACCCAAAACATTAATTGTCAATAAAATAATCTATATCACATTCTCTATTCATGCCTTGGGGAACAAGGGTCTTTAATTTAAGGATCCAATAAAGTTCCTTCTTCTCTAAAATTTTGGCCCTATTTCCTCCTCTGATTGGCACTACGGCCATATCTATAACTTGAACTGAGAGACTGGCTATATGGGTTAGATGAAAATTATTCAAATGATTAGCAACTGCAGAGTCTTTATTGTAGTTTTTGACATCTCTGACATGTTCGCTGTATCTAGTCCTGAGCATTCCGGTCGTTTTGCCCACATATTGACAATTACAAAGATCACATGTCAAGAGATAGACCACAAACTGGGAACCACAATTTGCATAAAAACTTATGTCATAGATGTCGCTTGTAACTTGACTACAAAATTGATGTCCTGTTCTAACATTGGGGCATGTATAACAAATTGTATGTCCACATTTAAATGTGCCCAATGTTTTAAGCCATGTTCCTCTGTTTTTGTGAGAGCTACGTGTAATCTGGGATAGACTTGCAAAACGTGGGTATAAACATAATCTTCTTGAATCCTGCCAAGCAAAAATAAGAGAAAACAAAACAGCATCCAGTAACAAGAGGATAAATAATAATAATGATTTTGCAGATTCAATAGTTTTTTCAACAGAATACAGCCAACAATATGATGAAATTGTAGGGATTCTAAAGAAGCATCTACATATTTTAAAGGCAGATGAGACTCTTTATCCCTATACTAGCAATTGTAAATTTGTTCCTAAGAAATCCAGGACCCTGTCACAAGTTTTATCACCTAGTCAGATTACACGTAGCTCTCACAAAAACAGAAGAACATGGCTTAAAACATTGGGCACATTTAAATGTGGACATACAATTTGTTATACATGCCCCAATGTTAGAACAGGACATCAATTTTGTAGTCAAGTTACAAGCGACATCTATGACATAAGTTTTTATGCAAATTGTGGTTCCCAGTTTGTGGTCTATCTCTTGACATGTGATCTTTGTCATTGTCAATATGTGGGCAAAACGACCAGAATGCTCAGGACTAGATACAGCGAACATGTCAGAGATGTCAAAAACTACAATAAAGACTCTGCAGTTGCTAATCATTTTAATAATTTTCATCTAACCCATATAGCTAGTCTCTCAGTTCAAGTTATAGATATGGCCGTAGTGCCAATCAGAGGAGGAAATAGGGCCAACATTTTAGAGAAGAAGGAACTTTATTGAATCCTTAAATTAAAGACCCTTGTTCCCCAAGGCATGAATAGAGAATGTGATATAGATTATTTTATTGACAATTAATTTTTTGGGTTTAAAATTTTCTTCTCTATTCATGTCTTGATATATATAACATAGGTTCTTCCTGACATTTAGATTCTATTACCATCTATACAATACTATATAGGAATACATAATATATCTGGTCTTATTTAATTTAGTTCAGTTTGTTTTTGTATTTTTTCCTGAATGAATTTTTTCTTTTTTTTTTTCTTTTTTTTTTCTTTTTTCTTTTTTCTGTATTTTTTAGTATTTTTTCTGTATTTTTTCTGAATTCTTTCTGAATTTTATGAGCTTGTTTAACATTGTTCAACAAAAAAATCTCTCAAAGTTCACAATTTACCATTTATTTATTTGTTCTCTATCAAAAACATTTATTATAATGTATGAAATGTCTGTAAATTTGTGCGCTGTTTGTTCTCATCTATTTAATTATTTATCTTGCCTATTGGGATTCCACCCTTGTATCTAATTATCTTAGCAGTCTGTTTTTAACCTTTTTTCCCCCTTTATGACTGTGAGGCAAGGAAATAGTAAAATCTATGACTCTCACAGCATAAATAGATGAGGTTTCTCACAGAGTTCCTCATCTATGAGTAAGCACCTGTAGGGGGCGCGAAACATGTAAGATTACCTGCTTTGTTTTTACTGCCATGTCTGTAATGATCCTTTTAACGAAGTTAAATACATTTTCACGTTTTATCCTTAATTTGGGATAGAGAGCCTGCCGTATTTTTTCTATCTTTGTATACAATCTCAGCTGTCACATAATGATTGTAATTAAGAGTCTCCAATAGGATTTCAGTACTGCTTTTAAATATTGATGTTTCTTTTTGTGAAGTTCATGTCTATGAGTAAGGCCATTGGCCGAAACATGTCAGACTTTCTTTACTGAATTCTGTCAAAACTTTGAAACTTCGACCATTAAAATTTGGACTTTTTAATCTAAGGCGCTTATGGCTTCATTTTTTCTTTATTGCAGTTTCAATTATCCCTTCCAAGTAAGCCTATGCCTTTGAACAAGCGGAGTATTGGGCTTGTTTGCAGCCCTTGAAGTTCCCCCATCTGTACATTCACCGGAGTTCCCCTCTAGGACTGGCCGAGCCGTAGTATACATGTCATAGACGTGCTGGATGTGCTGAGCCTGGCGTCTTTGCTGCATGGATGAACTGGATGCGGTTCAGGTTCCGCAAGTCGTAGAAGGTGTGGAGAATCCAGCTCACCAGTCTTCCTGAGGTGCGGCGGTGGCGGTACCTATCGGGTCAGTACGTGGTGAGAGATTGTGTGTTTCCCGTTCCTGGATCAGACCGCATCCCTAGTAAGTGCCAGCATGAACTGTTTTCTGTCCTTGTTTCTACGAGTTGTTACTTTGGGACTACCGAGCTCGGGCCCTATACACTGGAAGATTGGGGACTGTTTGCTATTGCAGTTTACAAACTCTGCATTAAATATTTAATTTCTTTATATATATATATATACATACAAGCAAATGTGGGAAGAGAGGTTGCAATGCTTGCAAATATATATAAAATCAGCATAAATAAAAAGAGAGAAGCGCTCAACCTGGGAACAAACAATAGCATAATATCTTGTTCTATGGCTATTTACCACCCAAGAAGAAGCTTCTTTTTGCTCAACATGTTCCTTTCACATAGAAGAACTTTCCTGAAGCATATAAGTCTGATCCTGACTTTACAGTACAGTCTAGCTCCGAAATACCAGGCAATCCCTCTCTGAACGAGAGAAACAGCAAAACCCCAGACGTACGTTTCGGCCTATTGTGGGCCTCATCAGTCTGGTGCAGCCATATCCCTCTAGGCTCTTATGCTATTGTTCGTTCTCAGGTTGAACGCTTCTCTCTTTTTATTTATGCAAATTATGACACTTAGGGAAGTCTCCCTAAGTGTGATGTGGGAATCCAGACGTGGACCCGTTGCTCAGTGTGCCTAGAGGGATATGGCTGCACCTCCTATTATGCTATTGTTCGTTCTCAGGTTGAGCGCTTCTTTCTTTTTATTTATGCCAATTATGACACTTAGGGAAGTCTCCCTAGAGGGATATGGCTGCACCTCCTATTATGCTATTGTTCGTTCTCAGGTTGAGCGCTTCTTTCTTTTTATTTATGCCAATTATGACACTTAGGGAATTCTCCCTAAGTATGATGTGGGAATCCAGACGTGGACCCGTTGTTCAGTGTGCCTAGAGGGATATGGCTGCACCTCACTGACGAGGCCCACAAAAGACCAAAACATACGTCTGGGGTTTTGCTGTTTCTCTCATTCAGAGAGGGATTGCCTGGTATTTTGGGAATGGACTGTACTATGAAGTCATGATCAGACTGATATGCTTCAGGAAAGCTCTTCTCTATGAAAGGCACATGTTGAGCAAAAAGAGGCTGCTTCTTGGGTGGTAACTAGCCATAGAGCAAGCTATTATGCTATTGTTCGTTCTCAGGTTGAGCGTTTCTCTATTTTTATTTATGCAAATTATGACACTTAGGGAAGTCTCCCTAAGTGTGATGCGGGAATCCAGACGTGGACCCATTGCTCAGTGTGCCTAGAGGGATATGGCTGCACCTCACTGACGAGGCCCACAATAGGCCGAAACGTACATCTGGGGTTTTGCTGTTCCTCTCGTCCAGAGAGGGATTGCCTGGTATTTCAGGGCTGGACTGTACTGTGAAGTCAGGATCAGACTGATATGCTTCAGGAAAGCACTTCTCTGTGAAAGGCACATGTTGAGCAAAAAGAGGCTGCTTCTTGGGTGGTAACTAGCCATAGAACAAGCTATTATGCTATTGTTCGTTCTCAGGTTTAGCGTTTCTCTCTTTTTATTTATGCAAATTATGACACTTAGGGAAGTCTCCCTAAGTGTGATGCGGGAATCCAGACGTGGACCCATTGCTCAGTGTGCCTAGAGGGATATGGCTGCACTTCACTGACGAGGCCCACAATAGGCCGAAACGTACATCTGGGGTTTTGCTGTTCCTCTCGTCCAGAGAGGGATTGCCTGGTATTTCAGGGCTGGACTGTACTGTGAAGTCAAGATAAGACTGATATGCTTCAGGAAAGTTCTTCTCTGTGAAAGGCACATGTTGAGCAAAAATAGACTGCTTCTTGGGTGGTAACTAGCCATAGAACAAGCTATTATGCTATTGTTCATTCTCAGGTTGAGCGCTACTCTCTTTTTTTATTTATATATAAAATCAGGAAGTAAACTATTATTATCATTTATTTGTATAGCACCACAAAATTCCTTAGCGCTGTGTACAAAGTTAGGGGTATACAATGGCAAGGATTTGTGATAAAATACAAAACATAACAAACTAAACAAATATAGTAAAGGAGGAAGAGGGCCCTGCTCCGGAGAGCTCACAGTCTACAGGTTTAGAGTGCAGAGACATAAGATTTGGGGTAGCTTGTCACATGGATTGTAGTTGCAGCAGTGAGTCAGGCAGTTCAAGAATTATTTTGGTTAGGATGAGAGATGAAGGAGAGATGGTAAGTCTCTCTGAATAGGTATGTTTTCAAGGAGCATCTGAAGCTATACATGTTTTAATACAGTCTTATGGAGCGGGGTAGAGAGTTTCAGAGGACAGGAGCAGCATGTGAGAGGTCTTGGAGACAGGAGTGGGACGGAGATAACAGGAGTGAAGAGACGTAGGTCTGAGGTTAATCAAAGAGGATGGGATGGGGAATATTTAGAGATGAGAGAGGAAATATAGTTGGCAGTTAGACAGTTGAGTGCTTTGTAAGTTAGGTTAATACTTTCAATTGAATTCTGGAGTGTATGGGGAGCCAGTGAAGAGGCTGGCAAAGTGGAGCAGCTGATGTAGATCGGCAACTTTGGTGGATGAGTCTAGCTGAAGCATTCATAATAGGTTGAAGGGAGGAGAGGCAGTGTTTTGGAAGGCCATTTAGAAGTAGATTGCAATAATCAAAGTGTGACAAAATGAGGGAATTAATTAGTATTTTTGACGGTTTTTGAATAAGAAAGGGACAAATTCTATAAATGTTGTGCAGGTGTGAACAGCAGGATTTGGTGAGTGCTTGTATATGTGGGTTGAATGTGAGTTCTGAGTCAAGTGTGATCCCAAAACAGCGGACCTGGGGTGAGGTTTTGAGAATAGAATCTCCAACCATCAGAAATATGTCAGGTTTTGGATGTCTCGAAGAAGGGGAAATAAGAAGCAGCTCAGTTTTGGAAAGATTAAGTTGGAGGCAGTGTGAAGATATCCAAGAGGAATTGCAGAGAGGAAGTTGGCAGTCTGGTTTAGTAAAGAGGGAGAGATATCAGGAGTGGAAACATAGATTTTGGTATCATCAGCATATAAATGGTACTGGAAGCAAAATGAGGCTTTAAGGAAGGATGTATAGAGAGAGAAAAGCAAGGGACCCATGACAGAGCATTGCAGTACTCCAACTGAGAGAGGCCAAGGATCAGAAGATTTGTTGTTAAAGTAAACTAAAAATGAGCAGTTTGAGAGATATGAGGCCAACCAGGAGAGGGCTGTATCTCGTATGCCAAATGAATGTAGTATTTTTAGGAGGAGAGGATGGTCAGCTGGGTCAATAACAGCGGATTACTTTAGTAATTACTTTAGTAAGAGCGGTTTCTGTTGAATGTTTAGTGCGGAAACCAAATTGTAGTGGATCAAGTAAGGAGTTGTGAGAAATTAAATTAGCT
This sequence comes from Bombina bombina, assembly GCF_027579735.1. Lineage (NCBI taxonomy): Eukaryota > Metazoa > Chordata > Amphibia > Anura > Bombinatoridae > Bombina > Bombina bombina. The sequence continues at coordinate 137,927,781 of NC_069500.1, forward strand.
GATTATAGACCAGTTATTCCAATAATTTTGAAGCAAAGGGAAGTAAGGAGACTGGTCGATAGTTAGAAGGAGGGGAAGGGGTCAAACGAGGGCTTTTTTAGGATTGGTATGATTGATACATGCTTGAAGGTATCAGGAAATGTGCCAGCGGTGAGAGATTGGTTAAAGAGATGAGTTAGAGAGGAAAGAAGTTGTGAAGCAATAGGGTCAAGTGGGCAGGTTGTGAGATGAGCCAAAGATAGGCGTACAGAGACTTCTACCTCTGTTACAGGAGGGAAGTAGCATAGAGTGTGAATGTAAATGGATGTAAATCCATTTTATCCAATGCAACAGGGAAACAGTTGTGATTATAACTATGTAGTTTATGTTATAGAATGTATTGTTGGTCTACAATATGTAGGGTGCACTACAAGAAGGGTCTGTGTAAGATGGGGTGAACATTTTCGCAATTGAAAAAATTTAAAAAATCCAAAAAAAGTCAGACATAGTATTCCTAAATCCAACTGATTATCCAGACTTAGACAATGATAATTATTCGGGGTCCACAAATTGAGAACCCTGGCACCGTTGGGTCTCAACGCTAATGTAGATTTGGCCGCTCTCAATTAATCATGCTTTCGATTCACCCTTGTATAACATTATTCTACATCATTCCATCATCACACTTCTTGCATACTAACCATAGACCCACTCATTGAATATACAGTTTTCACTGGCATTTCATTATGACACTTAATGGTCACATTAGCAATGATCAAATTTTCAATATACATACAAATATTTTTCATGCAAATCTAGTCACTTTCGGCTAGATTACGAGTTTTTGTCGGTAATGGTGTGCGGGGCTAACGAGCATTTTTTTCTCACTGCTCACTTAAGACAACGCTGGTATAACAGGTTTTTTTAAACCCAGCGTTAGCCTTAGAAAAGTGAGCAGAGAGCAAAATTTAGCTCCACATCTCACTGTAATACCATCGCTGCTTACGGTAGCAGTGAGCTGGCTAAACGTGCTCGTGCACGATTTCCTCATGCACGGCTGAAAAGAAAACTAACACCTGCAAAAAAGCAGTGTTCAGCTTCTAACGCAGCCCCATTGATTCCTAAGGAAAAATACATTTTATGTCTACACCTAACACCCTAACATAAACCCCCGAGTCTAAACACCCCTAATCTTACACTTATTAACCCCTAATCCGACGCCCTCAACATCGCCGACACCTGCATTATATTATTAACCCCTAATCTGCCGCTCTGGACACTGCCGCCACCTACATTATCCCTATGAAGCCCTAATCTGCTGCCCCCAACATCGCCGACACCTACTTTTTATTTTTTAACCCCTACTCTGCCACCCCCAATGTCGCCACTACCTAACTACACTTATTAACCCCTAATCTGCCGCCGCCAACATCGCCGCCACTATAATAAAGTTATTAACCCCTAAATCTAAGTCTAACCCTAACCCTAACACTCCCCTAACTTAAATATAATTTAAATACATCTAAATAAAATTACTATTATTAACTAAATTATTCCTATTTAAAACTAAATACTTACCTAGAAAATAAACCCTAAGATAGCTGCAATATAACTAATAGTTACATTGTAGCCATTTTAGGATTTATTTTTATTTTACAGGCAAGTTTGTATTTATTTTACTAGGTAGAATAGTTATTAAATAGTTATTAACTATTTAATAACTTCCTAGTTAAAATAAGTACAAATTTTCCTGTAAAATAAACCCTAACCTAAGTTACAATTACACCAAACACTACAGTATAATTAAATTAATTACCTAAACTAACTACAATTAATTACAATTAAATTAAATAAACTAAAGTACGGAAAAAAAAACCCACTAAATTACAGAAAATAATAAAATAATTACAAGAATTTTAAACTAATTACACCTAATCTAACCCCCCTAATAAAAAAAAATAAAAAAATAATAAAAATCCCTACCCTATACTAAATTACAAATAGCCCTTAAAAGGGCTTTTTGCGGGGCAAATAAGCCAATAGGATTAAGCTTGCATTCTATTGGCTGTTCCAATCAGGCAATAGAATGCAAGCTCAATCCTATTGGCTGATTGGATCAGCCAATAGGATTGAAGTTCAATCCTATTGGCTGATTGCATCAGCCAATAGGATTATTTCTACCTTAATTCCGATTGGCTGATAGAATTCTATCAGCTAATCGGAATTGAAGGGACGCCATCTTGGATGACGTCACTTAAAGGTACCGTCATTTAGTGTTAGTCATCGGATGGAAGAGGATGCTCCGCGTCAGATGGCTTGAAGATGGACCCGCTCCGCTCCGGATGGACGAAGATAGAAGATGCCGCCTGGATGAAGACTTCTGCCCGTCTGGAGGTCCTCTTCAGCCTGGATCGGATGAAGACTTCTGGCCGTCTGGAGGACCACTTCTGCCCGGTTGGGTGAAGACGTCTCAAGGTAGGGTGATCTTCAAGGTGTTAGTGTTAGGTTTTATTAAGGGGGGATTGGGTGGGTTTTAGAGAAGGGTTGGGTGTGTTGGTGGTGGGTTTTAATGTTTGGGGGGTATTGTATTTTTTTTACAGGTAAAAGAGCTGATTACTTTGGGGCAATGCCCCACAAAAAGCCCTTTTAAGGGCTATTTGTAATTTAGTATAGGTTAGGGATTTTTATTATTTTGGGGGGCTTTTTTATTTTATTAGGGGGATTAGATTAGGTGTAATTAGTTTAAAATTCTTGTAATTATTTTATTATTTTCTGTAATTTAGTGGGGGTTTTTCGTACTTTAGTTTATTTAATTTAATTGTAATTAATTGTAGTTAGTTTAGGTAATTATTTTAATTATAGTGTAGTGTTAGGTGTAATTGTAACTTTGGTTAGGGTTTATTTTACAGGTAAATTTGTACTTATTTTAACTAGGAAGTAATTAAATAGTTAATAACTATTTAATAACTATTGTACCTAGTTAAAATAAATACAAACTTGCCTGTAAAATAAAAATAAACCCTGAGATAGCTACAATGTAATTATTAGTTATATTGTAGCTAACTTAGGCCTAGATTTGGAGTTCGGCGGTAGCCGTCAAAACCAGCGTTAGAGGCTCCTAACGCTGGTTTTGACCGCCCGCTGGTATTTGGAGTCAGTGATTAAAGGGTCTAACGCTCACTTTTCAGCCGCGACTTTTCCATACCGCAGATCCCCCTACGCCATTTGCGTATCCTATCTTTTCAATGGGATCTTTCTAACGCCGGTATTTAGAGTCGTTTCTGAAGTGAGCGTTAGAGCTCTAACGACAAAACTCCAGCCGCCTGAAAATAGCAGGAGTTAAGAGCTTTCTGGGCTAACGCCGGTTCATAAAGCTCTTAACTACTGTACCCTAAAGTACACTAACACCCATAAACTACCTATGTACCCCTAAACCGAGCTCCCCCCACATCGCCGCCACTCGATTAAAATATTTTAACCCCTAATCTGCCGACCGCCACCTACGTTATACTTATGTACCCCTAATCTGCTGCCCCTAACCCCGCCGACCCCTGTATTACATTTATTAACCCCTAACCTTCCCCCCACAACGTCGCCGCCAGCTACTTAAAATAATTAACCCCTAATCTGCCGCTCCATAAACCGCCGCAACCTACGTTATCCCTATGTACCCCTAATCTGCTGCCCTAACATCGCCGACCCCTATATTATATTTATTAACCCCTAATCTGCCCCCCTCAACGTCGCCGACACCTGCCTACACTTATTAACCCCTAATCTGCCGAGCGGACCTGAGCGCTACTATAATAAAGTTATTAACCCCTAATCCGCCTCACTAACCCTATCATAAATAGTATTAACCCCTAATCTGCCCTCCCTAACATCGCCGACACCTACCTTCAATTATTAACCCCTAATCTGCCGAGCGGACCTCACCGCTATTCTAATAAATGTATTAACCCCTAAAGCTAAGTCTAACCCTAACACTAACACCCCCCTAACTTAAATATAATTTACATCTAACGAAATAAATTAACTCTTATTAAATAAATGATTCCTATTTAAAGCTAAATACTTACCTGTAAAAAAAATCCTAATATAGCTACAATATAAATTATAATTATATTATAGCTATTTTAGGATTAATATTTATTTTACAGGCAACTTTGTAATTATTTTAACCAGGTACAATAGCTATTAAATAGTTAAGAACTATTTAATAGTTACCTAGTTAAAATAATAACAAATTTACCTGTAAAATAAATCCTAACCTAAGATATAATTAAACCTAACACTACCCTATCAATAAATTAATTAAATAAACTACCTACAATTACCTACAATTAACCTAACACTACACTATCAATAAATTAATTAAATACAATTCCTACAAATAAATACAATTAAATAAACTAGCTAAAGTACAAAAAATAAAAAAGAACTAAGTTACAAAAAATAAAAAAATATTTACAAACATAAGAAAAATATTACAACAATTTTAAACTAATTACACCTACTCTAAGCCCCCTAATAAAATAACAAAGCCCCCCAAAATAAAAAATTCCCTACCCTATTCTAAATTAAAAAAGTTACAAGCTCTTTTACCTTACCAGCCCTGAACAGGGCCCTTTGCGGGGCATGCCCCAAAGAATTTCAGCTCTTTTGCCTGTAAAAAAAAACATACAATACCCCCCCCCACATTACAACCCACCACCCACATACCCCTAATCTAACCCAAACCCCCCTTAAATAAACCTAACACTAAGCCCATGAAGATCTTCCTACCTTATCTTCACCATACCAGGTTCACCGATCCGTCCTGAAGAGCTCCTCCGATGTCCTGATCCAAGCCCAAGCGGGGGGCTGAAGAGGTCCATGATCCGGTCAAAGTCTTCATCCAAGCGGGGCAGAAGAGGATCTTCCATTCGATTGAAGTCATCATCCAGGCGGCATCTTCTATGGTCTTCCATCCGGAGCGAAGCGGCAGGATCCTGAAGACCTCCAGCGCGGAACATCCATCCGGCCCGACGACTGAACGATGAATGACTGTTCCTTTAAGGGACGTCATCCAAGATGGCGTCCCTCGAATTCCGATTGGCTGATAGGATTCTATCAGCCAATCGGAATTAAGGTAGGAATTTTCTGATTGGCTGATGGAATCAGCCAATCAGAATCATGTTCAATCCGATTGGCTGATCCAATCAGCCAATCAGTTTGAGCTCGCATTCTATTGGCTGATCGGAACAGCGGCGATGTCCGGTCACATAGTGTTTGTGATGTGCGGGGGGGCCTCGGTTTAGGGGTTAATAGGTAGTTTATGGGTGTTAGTGTACTTTTTAGCACTTTAGTTAAGAGTTTTATGTTACTGCGTTAGCCCATAAAACTCTTAGCTACTGACTTTTAAATGCGGTAGGAGTCTTGACAGGAGAGGGTGTACCGCTCACTTTTTCCAAGACTCGTAATACCGGAGTTAGGAAAATGCAATGGAAAAGATAGGATACGCAATTGACGTAAGGGGATTTGCGGTATGCTCGAATTGCGGAAAAAAAGTGAGCGGTACACCTGTACCTGCCAGACTCGTAATACCAGCGGGCATTAAAAAGCAGCATTGGGACCTCTCAATGCTGCATTTAAACCCTAACGCAAGACTCGTAATCTAGCCATTTGTTCTTTTTCATCTCACTATCCAGCTCTTTTTACGTCATTCTGCAGTTTTCTACCATACACATTTCCAGCACATACCCACATAGTATACACTCACATGGCACTTTCATTGTGGCATTTATATGGACACAATAGTCATGATTTTATTATTTTCACCACACATTCATTATCATCATATCCCTTTACACTCTAACACTGACACTTGCTTTATCCAGTGTCAATCACATTTCTTATGATCATTCCTGTTAATTGTGGGGGTTTTTGCTGGGGTTTTTTTAAATAATTTTTATTGAGAGTTAAAGTTGTATAAATATATGGGTACATTGAAATAATATAAAAAACAAAAAGTTATACAATTAGTACCCTCCATGGCAGTTAAATGGCATACAAACTAGCAATTCCAGCTAATACATGGGAATATGTAATACAAGAGTACGTTCAGCTGACTAGATTGTACCTTTAATATACATCATAAAATATCAGATTCCAACCCTCATTTTACAACCTCCTCAAAACAAGTGAGGCCACTTTTGGACCTCCAATTTAGCTAACAGGATATATAAGAAGAGGATTATATTTATATAAGGCCACTTTTGGTCCTTAGGAGAAAAATATCAACTGTAAATATAACATTTATAGGTAAAACAAAATGACTATGAATATATGTATATACAAAACATTAATGGAACAAAGTAGAGGCATAAGTGACAAATGAATTAGAGAATGTTGGTATGAGGCATCCAACTTAAGGCCTATGAAGGGAACATATTTGTTGATCGTAAAATATTTAAACAGGCTGGTAATGGTGAATATCATGCAATGTGACCACAAGTGATTGTATAAGGTATTAAAATAAGATTGCTAATGGGTAGCACTAAGTTCTCTGTAATGACCAGCATGAGAGCTATAGTGATCTCTAGACATTTGTGGGCAACATTGAAATGTGGTATGAAGAGACCATCTTAGAACTTGTTAAAGGGTTTCATTGTAGATCTTATAATTTTTGAATAGGCTAGCCCTGGTAAGGAACATGCAGTGTGATCACAGGAGGCTGTATACAGTAGCTGGTTAGGGAGCTTCCATAACTATAGCTGAGAAAAAATGCAAATGAAGAGGTCCGCCTCTTAGCTACAAAAGGTCATGTTTGTCGTTTACATAACATTTAAACAGGTTAGCATTGGTGGAGATCATGCAATGTGGCCACAAGTAATTATATACAGTAATAAGATAAAAATTATCATTGGGTAGCATTAAGTTCTCGATAATGACTAACATGATAATAGTAACAAACTCAGAGCATTTGTGGTCAGTTTTGGGAGCATGACATGGAAACATACATATCTGAAATTAAGAAAAGTAAAAAATAAAGAGGTCTGCCACTTGACTACCAGATGCCTCAAAATTGAAATAAAAATTGGGTAAGTTAAAAGGGTCATGAACTTAGGTGTAGGGGGGTATTGATATCACCACTCTAAAGAAGAACAATGATAGAGTCAAAATGGTGAGTCCTTGCGGGGAACATTATTTTAGATTAGTGAGCAGACTGTCCACTTTGAGGGTTACATGTTGATTCCCCACCTGTAACGAAATAAAATATTCAGCCCACTCCAGACCGACCTCTCAACACAACCTGTCCGTTCTAGTCTAGCTTGGCTGAGGGAAGGGTTAACTGGTAGGTGGGAGAGTCGGCAGACCAACACTCCTTTGCTTGTTGATGCATGAAAGCGGCTTCTTTCTCGTAACCTCTTGTGATAATGGGCAGTTCCTGGCCGCTTACTGTCTCCTCACTAGCAGTGGAAGATTTGCGGCCTGGAGCTTGTTGTGCAGGCCCGTCAGCATCTGAATCCAACCCATGTGAGGATCTTCGTGGGAAAAAGCCCTATTGTGCGCACACCGAGCAGGCCCACCAGCTGCTGTCTGGACGCCATGTTGCCTCATCATTTTAGTTGAGTATGGGGTAAATTTATGACCCTTATTACCCTGATACATAATCTGGGCGGATGTGAAAGCAGTTGTCAATGAGCCGATGTAGCTTTGCAAAATGGTCTTCCAATAATTCACATATAGCCTCTTCAAGCTTATGTAAGTCTACAGCCATGCTGGATCGATTCTTAAAGGGACAGTCTAGTCAAAACTAAACTTTCATGATTCAGATAGGGCAGGCAATTTTAAACAACTTTCCAATTTACTTTTATCATCAAATTTGCTTTGTTCCCTTGGTGGTATTTTTGAAAAGCTAAACCTAGCTAGGCTCAAACTGATTTCTAAACAGTTGAAAACCGCCTCCTAGCTAAGAGCATTTTGAAAGTTTTTCACAGTTAGACTGTGCTAGTTCACATGTGTCATATAGATAACATTGTGCTCACTCCCGTGAAGTTATTTAGGAGTCTTCACTGATTGACCACACTGCATGTCTGTCAAAGGCACTTAGATAAGGAGGCTGTCTGCAAAGGCTTAGATACAAGGTAATCACAGAGGTAAAAAGTATATTAATATAACTGTGTTGGTTATGCAAAAACGGGGAATGGGTAATAAAGGGATTATCTATCTTTTTAAATAAGAAAAATTTTGGTGTAGACTGTCCCTTTAAGGAATGTTGTAGAGAGAGTATCTGTGTCAATGCACTGCATCAAAGAAAAACTGTGCACTCAGGGCACAGCTAGTTGTCGGGACGGTGTTGAGTCTTCTGGTATAGGGAAAAGCCTCAAATGTAATAGTCCGGTACTGACTGCAATTAAGGCGCGTCTCGATCCAAAACCCTATATCTCAGATCAGGTCATCAACAGCCAAGCTTCTCCGCTATTTTGAATAGGATTTATCCAGTTCAGCTTCACAGAAATTTTTAGTTTAGGAGAGAGCTTAAGGAGCTGAAGCTCAATGCGACCAGTAAGATGGCCGCAGCCCGGAAGTCCCCTAATTGTCTTGCATTTATTCATACCCTTTGACATACATTTCTCATATTTTTATTCACCACACATAGATATCAATATTTTTAGGCACACAAGACAGTTTGACAATGATGGCTCACTTAGCAAGCACACTTTTTTTCTGTCACGGACAACATATTTTGATTTCATCACAGAATACATATACACACACATTCCTTTTTTTCATTTAAATGTTTAGTCACTGTCTAATCTAACCATTAATTCACATTCAGTAACAGCTTCTTTTTTTTTTTTTTTTGCATACCTGTTTTTCATTATACATACATATATATATATAAAAATATATTGGTCGGGGGCGGAGTTAAGCCACGCAGGCAGATGGCTGCTTTTTAGAGGAGCTCCTATCTCCCAGCCCGGCTAATATCTCGTAGGAGGGCATGTAACCCAAGAAAATCAACTATACAACAGCCAAGGTGTCTCATAACAGCTGCCTGCCTCTAATCGCTTCTCTCGGTACCTCTTAAGTCTGACCGGCTTTACTTTCCCCTGCATCACAAGCCCTGCTTCTACCTTAATCTGCAGGCCTCTACAAACGGCTCATAGCGAGCACAGCGGCACCAGCGATCACCCGCTCCAGGTCCAGAGCCCATAACACTTCTCCCTGCAGGGAGTGCATGAAACACTCAGAGCGGTCACGGCGGCAAGAAAGTGTCTAGCAGCGCTAAACATCACGATACTCCCGGCCGCCCTCTTTGCACCACGTGGGGAGAACTCCTTGGGCCGCATCAGACGCTTACAGAAACACCGGATCAGCAGAGACACCGGACTCAAAAGTAAGTGACACCATCAGACATCGAGTCTTCTCCTGCTCACACAAGGCCTGAAAGAGGAGCTATTAACGCTCACACCACAGAAGGCATAAAGAGAGTAATATAATTTAAAAGGGCAGCACCATAAAAAACAGATCACTTCCGATAACAGAGGGGCATACAAAAAAGGGGAAAACATACACATAAGATAGCACTCAGAGAAATAAGTAAAGTTAGTGTATAGAGAGCGGACTTGTCTGTTGACAGCAAACTGCACCCTAACAGGTGGCCAATTGAAGTCAGGTGTCTCATAACATACAGAGACCAGAAAAACACTGGGTGCTCTTTCTACAGCCTAACCTCAGGGAGCCAACCCACAGCTCTAAATTTTAATGTGATGCCCTGCAAAAGGCAACCAAAACCAGACAAGCCAACCCCCATCAAAACTATCAACCACTACCTGAAACCTGCTGAACCCCTAATAACAGCTAGCTCAGGAGATATGTCATCATCCTCAACACCTATAATAAATCCCCCTCTTCCCCTGGAAATCATCTATCTTCTAAAGAAGATATTAAAGAAATCCTGCAAGAGATGAGATCTCTCTTTGGAGACCTTCGCAAGGATATAAGTGCTCTAGACCAGAGGATCATAGCGCTTGAAGATAAAAATGAAGATATCGCTACAGATCTGCAGAAGACCTCCTCCCACATTCAAGAACATGACCAAAAAATAACCCACCTCACTGACAAGCTAGAAGATCTAGAAAACAGATGTAGACGCAATAACCTGCGTATAAGAGGGGTCTCAGAAACAGTCTACCCTCCTGCTATAGAGGGGTACCTGCAAGCCCTCTTCAAGATCATAAAAGAGTCTCCCTCGGCAGAGGATATCCCAATCGAAAGGGCCCACAGGGCCATAAGGCCAAAGCCCCCGCCAAAAGCTCCCCCATGGGATATTATAGTTAAATTTTTAAGATATGAAGACAAAGAAGATCTCCTCCGCCATGCAAGGTCAAAACATCATATCTTTCACGCAGGGGAAGAAATCTCACTTTTCTCTGATCTGTCCCAAACTACACTAATGAAAAGAAGGGAGATGGCACCTATTACATCTAACCTAAGTGTAAGTCCAATACAGGTGGGGGTTCCCAGTGTCACTGATCGTGACCCACAACAACAAAACACTCATCTTCAAAACCGGAGATGACCCTGTCTCCTTCTACAAGGACATATCTTTGCCCATAGCTGCTGAAAACTCCACCGCAAATGCTCATGGTGTCCAGGACTCCCGACTGGACACTCAAAATACATCTGCTCAGAGGAACCCACTGTAACCTGAACAACTTCATGCAACTACTTCAATCCGAACTGCACCACCACCAATGTCATGCGGGACAGTCTCCGCTGATTATCAGCACCTAGCACCTGGTCATTTTTGGTGCTTACTCTCTAATATCTCTGACCTGGGGCGCTCCTTGAGAGTGTTAAGTCCCAGACGGACATTCCTGGACTTGGCAGACTTCACTCAGGAACTTCTCCAACAGCACCGTAGATGTCTGGTAATATCCTTTCATTATTGTTGAATGTCTACAAGATGTCTTTTTGTTCTTGAAATGCTGGTATTGAACTGCAAATGAGCTGGACTCTTACGAACTCTTGCCATCTAGCTTAAAGTTTTCTAAATAATTTTCAAATTGATGTTCTAGGCCTGTTGCCCATTTTTTGCTAAAATGCATCCTGTTTATGTTGGGCAATACTTGACTTTAATTACGAGGGAACCCCTAAATGGGATTTTATGTGCTTTTAGGGCATGCCCTGGTGTGAGGGTTACTTCTTTGACAATGAGCGATATCCTCTAAGGTCTGCACATTGATCATTTTAATTGTTTATATTGCTGAAATATTCACCTTTTGTAACACCAATGTTAGCCTACTAGTTGCACACACCTCCTAGTATTAGGATAATCATATATCTTCTGGGGTGGGGAGGTATGTTTGGTGTTTGTACACAACCTACTTTCTTTAGAAAAATAAATAAATAAATATATAATGAAGAAAGTGGGTCGTGATACAATATAGTAAATCTTATCTTACAGTGTCTACCTTGCAGCACCAGGTGGATTTATTAATGCGGAAATGTCAGATCTCCATATAATATCATATTATCATATATTGTATATCTTTTGTCAGTACTATCTATAACTGTGATTTAATTGTGATTCATATTTAACTTTTGGTTTAGGAACAGTTTCTTAAAAGTTCCTAACTACACTTATGAGCGTACCTACCCCTATAAAGTCACCTACGGCCTTCTCACATACTCGCTCACTACAGGCAATCAGGTGTAACTACACGTAGTAACTTCTACCTGCACTCCTTTGATATAGTTACACACGAATACAAAACCACAGATCTCGACACCCTTGAGACACATAGTCGATAACACTGTGCAGACACTCTACCCTCCAGAGGGATATTTACCCGACTTCTACTAGCTACAAAATATAAGAGAATTGCCCCCTAGGCACATCTTCCCCTGTCATTGGGGAACGACGAAACAATACAAACACATGTACCCTCATACAGGCCTTAATTGAGAACCCTCATACACCCTCTCTCATTAAACTTCCAATGGCTGTCTCCTAACTATATAGTAAATACAAAATTCTACCTTACACCACTGTAGACATCCTTGGCTCTCCATACTGTCACCCAATTTACATGCCCTCCAGACCGAACCTAATTAATTCTATATACCTTTCAGCCGGAAAGGGAGATACTTCCCCTTGTTGTATTTTTACTTTTCTCTTTTTCTCTTTTACTAGTTACTTACACGAGTCTCATTCTTTCTGGGACTCTCTGACACACTTACCCTAAACATTGTTTAGATCCTCCAGACTTCTATACACACACATAGGACTTCTGTTCACAACTCCTTTCTTTTTCTCTTCTTAACATCATACACCTTCCCCCCTTCTTTTTCTCTCTTTTTTTTTCCTCCCCACCCATATACCCCCTACTCCCTCCCATAATCTTCACGGAAAATGGCTAGTAAATATAGTAGATTTTGAGACCACTCCCTACAACTAACATCTATAAATGTAAAAGGACTCAACAGCCCAGGAAAACGTTCTATAACACTCAGGGAATTAACTAAACTCACAAGCCAAATTCTCATGATACAGGAAACTCACTTCCAAAGAGGGAGAGAACCCAAATGGTACACTCCTAACTTCCCCATAGCCTGCTTTGCATCTGGACCAAAAAAAAGGGGAGGAGTGGGCATACTAATACACAAATCCCTTCCCTTTCAGATACTGCACACAGAAAAAGACCCAGAGGGTCGCTTTATCCTTCTGACAGGACGCCTCTATGACCAACAAATCTCGTTACTGAATATATACGCACCAAATCATGCACAAAACATATTTATTTTTTTAAATATCAAATTTAATACTTGACCTAGTAAAAGGTACGCTATTTCTTGCTGGAGATTTCAACCTTATACTCGATCCCAGCCTGGATTCCTCCAGGGGAACTACCTGTGTCCCAGGGAGGGTACTGAAAGCAGTTAAAACTTCACTTGGTAACCTCGCATTACATGATATTTGGAGAACACTAAACCCAGAGGTGAGAGATTATACATTTTATTCTTCGCCACATAATTGCTACTCCAGGATAGACTACATTTTCACTGACGCTAACGGCCTTTCGCTGACCAACAGATGCGAGTTAGGGAATTTAACATGGTCCGATCATGCCCCGATAACATGCTCTATCCTATGGCCAGACCTCCCTATCACCACCAAAATTTGGAGACTGGATGACTCCCTTCTGGATAATCCGATTATATTGGCTGACACCGAAAAAGACCTTACTTAATTTTTCTCTCTTAATAAAAACACCACTACCTCCTTTCAATGTGAATGGGAGGCTCATAAATCAGTGATAAGAGGTTCCCTCATAAAACAAAAAGCTAGACTTAACAGACAATCTAGAGAGAAACACGCAAGACTCTTAGCCGAACTTCAAACACTTGAATTAGCACATAAACAAGACCCATCCAAAGTCAACATTAAAACGATCTGCTTAAAGCTAGAATAGAGCTAAAAAAAATATTTGACAATTATCCACCAACATAACGCTTTATACCTAAGACAGCAATACTATGAAGGCGACAACAAGCCAGGGAAGTTGCTAGCAAGATGCCTCCGCAGAAAACAGTTGGCTACACACATTCATTCCTTACACACAGCAGAAGGACACATCCTTAAGAGTAATAAACAAATAGCCTCCACCTTCAGGGATTATTATAGCTCTCTCTACAATATAGCGAATAACACTCCCCAGGTTGAAGAGTCTATCCTGGAAAGTAGCGACGAGTTTGACACATATTTTCAGGATTTAGCCTTACCAACATTAACCAGGGAAGGGAAAGAACATTTAGAAGCACCAATCTCAATAGAGGAAATACAAAGAGCCATCAAAGACTTGCCTACAGGCAAGAGCCCAGGGCCTGACGGCTTCACGATGAAGTACTACAAGAAACTCGTGGGGGTCCTGACTCCCCACCTCCACACTCTCTTTAATGACTTGAGGGATAACCCCTCATTAACCAAAAACCTTTTAGAAGCCCACATAACTGTAATCCCCAAACCGGGAAAATCCCCTACATGCCCACACAATTTTAGACCTATCTCCCTAATTAACACGGACATGAAAATTCTTGCCAAAATTTTAGCCATCAGACTTAATAAATACCTCCCTACACTTATATCAAACGACCAAGTCGGTTTCATCCAAGGGCGAGAAGCCCGAGATAATGTCATTAAAGTATTGCAAATAATAAACCACGCTAGATCCTCGGGGACACCCCTGGCGCTTTTCTCGTCTGACGCGGAGAAGGCCTTTGACAGGGTTCGGTGGCCTTTTCTGCGTCGGGCTATGGTGGAGATGGGGATCCCGGAACCCTTTCTGAACATGTCCTTGGCGTTATATTCCAACCCAAACGCGAAAATTAGAGTAAATGGAGTCCTTTCAGACCCCTTTGATATTGGTAACGGCACTAGGCAGGGGTGCCCCTTATCCCCTCTGCTGTTCGCCATTTCCATCGAAATCCTAGCCCAAAAAATCAGAAATAACAACAATATCGGAGGACTCAAGATAGGGCCCACGGAACATAAGCAGGCGTTATACGCCGACGACATCCTTTTCTCGTTAACAAAAGCTGATACCTCAATACCAGAATAACTATTAGAATTAAAAAAATATGGAGAAGTTTCAAACTTTAAACTGAACATCAACAAATCTGAACTCCTAAACATAAACTCACCCCCTGAAACTATACAATATTTAAAAAGCGAATATAACATCCCAATAGCCGAATACAAACTAAAATACTTAGGGGTACAACTAACTGCGTCACCACTTGATTTATATAAGGAGAACTATAGCACCCTAAAAAACGAAATTACACACGATCTTTCCACCTGGAAGAATAAACCCCTAACATGGCTAGGTAGGATAGGAGTAATTAAAATGAACGTCCTCCCTAGGATCCTATATATATTGCAAACATTACCTATCCCATTAGATGATAAATACCTCAGCCTCCTCCAAAAAACCCTAGAACAGTATATATGGGCAGGCACGAAACCGAGGCTACCAAAGAAAACCCTTTACCTACCAAGGGACAGCGGAGGATTGGGAGTCCCTCACATCCAGGCTTATAAACACGCAATCACTCTTAAGCATGTTGTTGAATGGGCTCACAATTTAAACGACAAAAAGTGGATCCAAATTGATAGAAATATTTTTAAACTAAATAACATGGCCACACTGGCCTGGACCCCACCACAGCAAAGACCTAAACACATACAAAATTACCTTATCACAACTAACATTCTCTCAGAGTGGGACAAACTTTTAGCTACCAGTACACACCTTTCATCTTTATACTCCCGCTTACTCCCATACTTGAGAATGTAGATCTACCATACCACCGCTTGGGGAGTAAGATACCTAACCCTTACCAATTAAGGACAGGCTCAATCCAATACCTTTCAGAAGGGGGCAAATTGAAATCGCAAAAGAACCTTGCAGAAACCCACAGGGAGATTTTCTCCTCTTGGCTCCACTATAATCAAATAAAACATTTTATTTCACATCACAAGCATAGAGATGATTTAGGTAGAAAACCCACGTCCTTTGAGACAATATGCATCCAAAATACTTACCCTAAACACCTTATATCAACACTCTACAAACTCACAGTAAAGACATCCCCCATTTCCCTTCCCTCGTACACATTACTTTGGCAAAGAGAATTGAACCAAGACATAGAGGCAGATTCCTGGCTTAAAATATTTAAATTAACCAAGCAATCATCGGTTTCTGCTGCAATACAGGAAGTTCACCTCAAGCTGCTAAGCCGCTGGTACCTAACCCCATCTAAGCTACATAAAATATTCCCCAGATTGAGTAACACCTGTTGGAGGGGATGTGGGGAAGAAGGATCCCTCCTCCATATTTGGTGGAACTGCCCCTGCCTTGGGGTTTTCTGGACAAACGTTTTTAAAGTGATGTCCGAGATTTTGGGCACACAGATCCCCATGTCTCCAGAGTTACTGCTCTTCTCCTCGCTGCCTAAACTGGAGGGACAAGGTAAACAAGCCCTCTTGCTGATCATGCTGACAGCTGCCAAAAAACTCATACCACAGCGATGGAAAACCCAAAAAATCCCTACTGAACAGGATTGGAAAAACCAGGTCGACGACCTTTTATTACTAGAAAGATATCACTACTTAAAAAACCACAAACTAGACACACACGAATTAATACTAGCATTCTGGAATAAGAATATATAATCGACATCCCCCTAGAACATTTGCACCATGGCTCTGAGGGTTGACCAAACCTTACTCTCCCCCCCATCCTATATGCGCCCCTTCCCCCCCCCCCCTTTTTTTTTATTTTTTTATTTTTTTCTCTTTCTTTCTCTATAATGCTTTCTCTTCTTTCTATTTTTCCTCTAACCGTTCATTAGGGTTGCAACACAGCAACTATTACTTGGAGCGTTTTATAATAAGTGAAAGTGTAAAGGGCCTAAATGGTCAGAGACCCCATCTGTTTTTGGATGTTTATATAACATGAATAATGCTCCATCTCTCAATGCTTAGAAAATTTGAACTGCTATTGTTGTTCTGCATTGCAAATTTTGCCTTATTGGTTCCTTTTTGGTTTTGTTTTTTTTCTCTCTATTCTCTGATTGTTATTTCATGTATCTCAATAAAGCTCTTTGAAAATTGAACAAAAAAAAAATATATATATTGGTCATAATTTATACCATACGAACCATGACGATGGATACAGTAAAACATTGGGAAGAACAGTTTTGCAAACTTTTAACAAGCTATTACATCACACATATTATTTTAATTTCATCTGTTATGACAGATATAGAAGTATTTCATTGAATGTACAATAATATTTTATTGAACGATACAAAGTATTATCAATTGGGTCATATTTTTTCATTTGAGAGAGAATTTCTGTTTACATATTAGTCATTCAATTGAAGAAATTTTTTTCATTTGTTTCCATTGTTAATAACCAATTATTATTTTGTATTGTGTTTTTATAGTTTTTATTGTGTTTTTAATATTTTTATTGTATTTTTATTTTGGTTATATAAATCACTTGTAAATGCATATGAATTCAGCATTGTGGGTTCTATGTAATACCCTGCTTGTGATTGGACAATTCATACTGAACACATTCGGTCACCACGTAATGAAGAATGTTTTTAATTATTTATGCCTGCGGAAACAGCCAGTGTCTGGCCGAGAAACGCGTTGCAATAAAAACCTTTTTATTATTCCAATTACACTTTGAATATTTGTTTGTTCCATTTTTGCTGGCACCTTTTACAGAGTGTCTGTCGGATCCCTTCACCGTTCTTATTTGGAAATACTCTGTGGTGTGTTTGAGTTCAAGAGGAGAGTGATAATACACCTCCTTGCCTGAGACATCGAAGGAGAATGTTGAGATCCGCTGTTTGTAGCTTTAATCACCAGTCAGTGAGTTGACCACTGCAAGTGCCAGCCTGCTCCATTAGTACCTATTACCTAACAGGTGCCACACAAAATTGATTAATTGATTGTTATCTGCAGCAGAGTTATACTATGAGGCGCCCCTTGTTCTCTTTTACATTTTCAGTGACTTCTTAAATGGTAGTCGCAGTGGAGCTGCCTTTGTCAATACAAACTCTTTGTTTTATTTTGTTTGGACTATACACCATTGTATCCTTCTCTGTTATTAGGAAAGGGCTGGAATCATTATCAATCATTTTGTATCAATTATATAACATATTCATACATTGTGTTTTTGCTTGTGTGGATTATATACATCTCATCCCATTGTTACAGTGTGAAATAAATTGTTGTAATGCGTACTTTAGATCTTAAATAAGTGTTATTACATTGCATATTTTATCAATGTAATGTGTAAATATTTTTTAAATGTTATTTTATGAAGCCCATTTATTAATAAGAGATGAGAAAGGATTATTATTTGATTGTATTATTATTGCTGTTCGTCATTATTTTAATTCAGTTATTTCATTGGTAGCCATGGAAAATCACTTTTCAATGGTATTTATAAACGTCATTAAAAGTAGTCATGCTTGTTAATTCTTAATAAAATGTTTAGGCTTCAAAATGTTCTCATGAGATGAACAGATTTTGCTTCATTGTAGGTAAGAAAGTTGTTATTTTATCTTTATTGGCTTTGCTTGTTAGGATTATAGGGTTTATGTGTACCAAACTTTTACTTATATTGCCAAAGGAAGATGTGTTTTATATCCTTGCTCTGGCTTGCTCTGGAAATAATACAACTGGCACGCATACATGTTTCCATTTTTTTTTTTTAAATAATAGTAGAATACACTAAAAAATATATTGCGTTACCTATTTTTTTTTTTTTTCCCAATATTCTACCCTACAGGTGAAACTCGAAAAATTAGAATATCGTGCAAAAGTTCATTTATTTCGCTAATGCAACTTAAAAAGTGAAACTAATATATGAGATAAACTCATTACATGCAAAGCAATATAGTTCAAGCTGTGATTTGTCATAATTGTGATGAGTATGGCTTACAGCTCATGAAAACCCCAAATCCACAATCTCAGAAAATTAGAATATTACATGCAATCAATAAAACAAGCGCCTAGATTTAGAGTTCTGCGTTAGCCGTCAAAACCAGTGTTAGGGGGTCCTAACGCTGGTTTTTACCGCCCGCTGGTATTTAGAGTCAGTCATGAAAGGGTCTAACGCTCACTTTCCAGCCGCGACTTTTCCATACCGCAGATCCCCCCTACGCCAATTGCGTATCCTATCTTTTCAATGCGATCTTTCTAACGCTGGTATTTAGAGTCTTGGCTGAAGTGAGCGTTAGAAATCTAACAACAAGACTCCAGCCACAGAGAAAAGCCAGGAGTTAAGAGCTTTCTGGGCTAACGCCAGTTCATAAAGCTCTTAACTACTGTGCTCTAAAGTACACTAACACCCATAAACTACCTATGTACCCCTAAACTGAGGCCCCCCCACATCGCTGCCACTCTATTAAATTTTTTTAACCCCTAATCTGCCGACCGCACACCGCCGCCACCTACATTATCCCTATGTACCCCTAATCTGCTGCCCCTAACACCGCCGACACCTACATAATATTTATTAACAAAGTTCACAAAGAAAAGAGATCTGTTGACTCAAGGTTAGTTGCTGGGAAAACTTGTTTATTATGGTGATCCAAAACAAGTCAACGTAAGCAAAGTACATAGGGTCACAGTGAGGGACTGTGACCCTATGTACTTTGCTTACTTTGACTTGTTTTGGATCACCATAATAAACAAGTTTTCCCAGCAACTAACCTTGAGTCAACAGATCTCTTTTCTTTGTGAACTTTATCCATATAGCGGTGGGATATACCGCATATTGACCTGTTGCTCCCGTAGCCGAAACCGGCGTTGACTTCCGGGTTTGTCCTGAACTACACTACCCACAGTGCACCTAGCGACGTCACGGGGTGTGCATGAGTATACTACGCTACCAGAGCCGGATCTCCAAGCACGCCAAGAAGGACCCACACGCTGCACCCCCACGGAAGGGTTTCAACACCAGTCCGAGGAGAAGTACAGCAGTGCGCCCAGGCACCCCACCAAGTCTTGTGGAGGGTAAGAGTTTTTCCGGACATTACTACAGTGACTGCACATTTTATCTCTGCACTTTACACCCGTGACAACTAGGCTGAAGTGGCATCCACACAATTACCTGACAAGCAAGGAATAGAAAATCAGGAATTAACGCTGTGTTCCATATGTACTGTACATTGACCGTTGCCCCTGACAGCACAGACTTTACTGGGACTGATTCCCTGGATGCATTAGGGTGTTATACTTAAACTACCCATAACACCCTTTGGGAATCCATTTACTGAACACTTGCTTTGCTCTTTGATATTGTCTAATATTTATTAACCCCTAATCTGCCCCCCCCCCCAACGTCGCCACTACCTACCTACAATTATTAACCCCTAATCTGCCGACCGGACCTCGCCGCTACTCTAATAAATGTATTAACCCCTAAAGCTGTCTAACCCTAACACCCCCCTAAGTTAAATTTAATTTTAATCTAACGAAATAAAATAAATCTTATTAAATAAATTATTCCTATTTAAAGCTAAATACTTACCTGTAAAATAAACCCTAATATAGCTACAATATAAATTATAATTATATTGTAGCTATTTTAGGATTAATATTTATTTTACAGGCAACTTTGTATTTATTTTAAATAGTAATTAACTATTAAATAGTTAATAACTATTTAATAGTTACCTAGTTAAAATAATTACAAAATTACCTGTAAAATAAATCCTAACCTAAGTTACAATTAAACCTAACACTACACTATCAATAAATAAATTAAATAAACTACCTACAATTACCTACAATTATATCAACTAAACTAAATTACAAAAAAAACCCACTAAATTACAAAAACAAACACTAAATTACAAAAAATAAAAAAAGATTACAAGAATTTTAAACTAATTACACCTACTCTAAGCCCCATAAAAAAATAACAAAGCCCCCCAAAATAAAAAAATGCCCTACCCTATTCTAAAATAAAAATGGTAAAGCTCTTTTACCTTACCAGCCCTTAAAAGGGCCTTTTGCGGGGCATGCCCCAAAGAATTCTGCTCTTTTGCCTGTAAAAAAAACATACAATACCCCCCCCCCAACATGACAACCCACCACCCACATACCCCTAATCTAACCCAAACCCCCCTTAAATAAACCTAACACTAAGCCCCTGAAGATCTCCCTACCTTGTCTTCACCACGCCAATCAGCCAATCAGATTGAGCTCGCATTCTATTGGCTGATTGGAACAGCCAATAGAATGCAAGCTCAATCTGATTGGCTGATCCAATTAG
This sequence comes from Bombina bombina, assembly GCF_027579735.1. Lineage (NCBI taxonomy): Eukaryota > Metazoa > Chordata > Amphibia > Anura > Bombinatoridae > Bombina > Bombina bombina. The sequence continues at coordinate 137,948,618 of NC_069500.1, forward strand.
CCAATCAGATTGAACTTGAATCTGATTGGCTAATTCAATCAGCCAATCAGATTTTTCCTACCTTAATTCCGATTGGCTGATAGAATCCTATCAGCCAATCGGAATTCGAGGGACGCCATCTTGGATGACGTCCCTTAAAGGAACCTTCATTCATCGTTAGTCCGTCGGTGAAGAAGGATGGCTCCGCGTCGGCTGCTTGAAGATGGTCCTGCTCCACTCCGGATGGAAGAAGATAGAAGATACCGCCTGGATGAAGATGTTTGCCGGTCCGGATCTCCTCTTCTGCCCGGATAGGATGAAGACTTTGGACCCTCTGGAGGAGCTCTTCTTGCCGGATAGGATGAAGACTTCGGACCCTCTTCTGGACGGATCGTTGATACCCGGCGTGGTGAAGACAAGGTAGGGAGATCTTCAGGGGCTTAGTTTTAGGTTTATTTAAGGGGGGTTTGGGTTAGATTAGGGGTATGTGGGTGGTGGGTTGTAATGTTGGGGGGGTATTGTATGTTTTTTTTTTCAAGGCAAAAGAGCAGAATTCTTTGGGGCATGCCCCGCAAAAGGCCCTTTTAAGGGCTGGTAAGGTAAAAGAGCTTTACAATTTTTATTTTAGAATAGGGTAGGGCATTTTTTTATTTTGGGGGGCTTTGTTATTTTTTTAGGGGGCTTAGAGTAGGTGTAATTAGTTTAAAATTCTTGTCATCTTTTTTTATTTTTTGTAATTTAGTGTTTGTTTGTTTTTTGTAAGTTCGTTTAGTTGATATAATTGTAGGTAATTGTAGGTAGTTTATTTAATTTATTTATTGATAGTGTAGTGTTAGGTTTAATTGTAACTTAGGTTAGGATTTATTTTACAGGTAATTTTGTAATTATTTTAACTAGGTAGCTATTAAATAGTTATTAACTATTTAATAGCTATTGTACCTGGTTAAAATAAATACAAAGTTGCCTGTAAAATAAATATTAATCCTAAAATAGCTACAATATAATTATTATTTATATTGTAGCTATATTAGGGTTTATTTTACAGGTAAGTATTTAGCTTTAAATAGGATTAATTTATTTAATAAGAATTATTTTATTTCGTTAGAATAAAATTATATATAATTTAGGGGGTGTTAGAGTTAGGGTTAGACTTAGCTTTAGGGGTTAATACATTTATTAGAGTAGCGGTGAGGTCCGGTCAGCAGATTAGGGGTTAATAATTGTAGGTAGGTGGCAGCGACGTTGGGGGCGGCAGATTAGGGGTTAATAGATATAATATAGGGGTCGGCGGTGTTAGGGGCAGCAGATTAGGGGTACATAGGGTTAAAAATAATATGCAGGGGTCAGCGATAGCGGGGGCGGCAGATTAGGGGTTAATAAGTCTAAGGCTAGGGGTGTTTAGACTTGGGGTACATGTTAGGGTGTTAGGTGCAGACATAGGAAGTGTTTTCCCATAGGAAACAATGGGGCTGCGTTAGGAGCTGAACGCTGCTTTTTTGCAGGTGTTAGGGTTTTTTTCAGCCCAAACTGCCCCATTGTTTCCTATGGGGGAATCGTGCACGAGCACGTTTTTGAAGCTGGCCGCGTCCATAAGCAACGCTGGTATTGAGAGTTACAGTGGCGGTAAATTATGCTATACACTCCCTTTTTGGAGCCTAACGCAGCCCTTCTGTGAACTCTAAATACCAGCGGTATTTAAAAGGTGCGGGGGGAAAAATACACGCATAGCTAACGCACCCCTTTGGCCGCAGAACTCAAATCTAGGCGAAGGATTGTACATAGAACAATATCGGACCTCTGAAAAGTATAAGCATGCATACTGTATGTACACAGTACTTGGTTTGGGCCCCTTTTGCAGCAATTACTGCCTCAATGCGGCGTGGCATGGAAGCTATCAGCCTGTGGCACTGCTGAGGTGTTATGGAAGACCAGGATGCTTCAATAGCGGCCTTCAGCTCTTCTGCATTGTTCGGTCTCATGTCTCTCATCTTTCTCTTGGCAATGCCCCATAGATTCTCTATGGTATTCAGGTCAGGCGAGTTTGCTGGCCAATCAAGCATAGTAATCCCACGGTCATTGAACCAGGTTTTGCTGCTTTTGGCAGTGTGGGCAGGTGCCAAGTCCTGCTGGAAAATGAAGTCAGCATCCCCATAGAGCTCATCTGTGGAAGGAAGCATGAAGTGCTCCAAAATCTCCTGGTAGATGGCTGCGTTGACCCTGGACTTAATGAAGCACAGTGGACCAACACCAGCAGATGACATGGCTCCAAATCAACACAGACTGTGGAAACTTCACACTGGACTTCAAGCATCTTGCAATGTGTGCCTTTCCATTCTTCCTCCATACTCTGGGTCCTTGGTTTCCAAATGAGATGCAAAATTTTCTCTCATCAGAAAAGAGGACTTTGGACCACTGAGCAACAGACCAGGTCTGTTTTTCTTTAGCCCAGGTAAGACGCTTCTGACGTTGTTTGTTGTTCAGGAGTGGCTTGACAAGAGGAATACGACATTTGAAGCCCATGTCCAGGATCCGTCTGTGTGTGGTGGCTCTTGATGCACTGACTCCAGCCTCAGTCCACTCCGTGTGAAAGTCCCCTACACTTTTGAATGGCCTTTTCCTGATAATCTTCTCCAGGCTGCGATCATCCCTGCTGCTTGTGCACCTTTTTCTTCCACACTTTTGCCTTCCACAAAACTTTCTATTAATGTGCTTTGATACAGCACTTTGGGAACACCCAACTTCTTTTGCAATTACATTTGAGACTTTCCCTTTTTATGGAGGGTGTCAATGCTGGTTTTCTGCACAACTGTCAGGTCAGCAGTCTTTCCCATGATTGTGATTCCTACTGAACCAGACTGAGAGACCATTTAAAGGCTCAGGAACCCTTTGTTATGGCTTAATTAGCTGATTAGAGTGGGACACTTTGAGCCTAGAATATTGCACCTTTTCACAATATTCTAATTTTCTGAGATTGTGGATTTGGGGTTTTCATGACCTGTAAGCCATAATCATCACAATTATGACAAATCACATCTTGAACTATCTTGCTTTGCATGTAATGAGTCTATCTCATATATTAGTTTCACCTTTTAAGTTGCATTAGTGAAATATATGAACTTTTGCACGATATTCTAATTTTTCGCTCCTTCTCGTGCACTTACTAAGTTTTGCCTTTGGCTTTTTGTGCATGTCGGATAGCGCATGTATTACAAGATTAAAGTAAAAATCTTTCACTTGCACACTAACCCAATGCGTGCAAAAAGTCAAAGTTATAGTATTGCAACCTCGTTAATGTACTCCCCCATAGACATCAATTGGCTGATCCAATTAGCCAATGACGTTGTTTGTTGTTCAGGAGTGGCTTGACAAGAGGAATACGACATTTGAAGCCCATGTCCAGGATCCGTCTGTGTGTGGTGGCTCTTGATGCACTGACTCCAGCCTCAGTCCACTCCGTGTGAAAGTCCCCTACACTTTTGAATGGCCTTTTCCTGATAATCTTCTCCAGGCTGCGATCATCCCTGCTGCTTGTGCACCTTTTTCTTCCACACTTTTGCCTTCCACAAAACTTTCTATTAATGTGCTTTGATACAGCACTTTGGGAACACCCAACTTCTTTTGCAATTACATTTGAGACTTTCCCTTTTTATGGAGGGTGTCAATGCTGGTTTTCTGCACAACTGTCAGGTCAGCAGTCTTTCCCATGATTGTGATTCCTACTGAACCAGACTGAGAGACCATTTAAAGGCTCAGGAACCCTTTGTTATGGCTTAATTAGCTGATTAGAGTGGGACACTTTGAGCCTAGAATATTGCACCTTTTCACAATATTCTAATTTTCTGAGATTGTGGATTTGGGGTTTTCATGACCTGTAAGCCATAATCATCACAATTATGACAAATCACATCTTGAACTATCTTGCTTTGCATGTAATGAGTCTATCTCATATATTAGTTTCACCTTTTAAGTTGCATTAGTGAAATATATGAACTTTTGCACGATATTCTAATTTTTCGCTCCTTCTCGTGCACTTACTAAGTTTTGCCTTTGGCTTTTTGTGCATGTCGGATAGCGCATGTATTACAAGATTAAAGTAAAAATCTTTCACTTGCACACTAACCCAATGCGTGCAAAAAGTCAAAGTTATAGTATTGCAACCTCGTTAATGTACTCCCCCATAGACATCAATGGAGCAAGAAAAGCAGGAAAAAAACTAACACCAATACTCACGCGCTAACTAAAATCACCATAAGCCACCTGCTCTAATTATCCCTAAACGGTCACATAGACCAACACAAAGTACCCCACTACACTATTAACCTCTAAACTGCCATACCCCCATGTGGCAAAGTACTCGCTACACTATTAACCCCTAAACTGCCACACTCCCACATCGCAAAGTACCAACTACACTATTTACCCCTAAACCAAAACACTCTCACATTGCAAAGTGGCCCTTACACTATTAACCCCTAAACCGCTACACCCCACATTGCAAAGTACCGGCTACAATATTAAACATTATATTTAAAAAAAAATAACTTTACATAAAAAAACAAAAGCTAACATTACAGAAACTAAAAAACTACCATTACAGCAAAATAATTACCAAAAAAAATCCCACAGTTATGCTTATTCTAAAACTAAAGCCTCACTTAAAAAAACACCCCAAAATAAAAAAAAACCCTATACTAGTACTAAAATAAACTACAGCAATAGCCAAAAGAAGGGCTTTTTTGTAGGGCATTGCCCTAAAGTGATTTAGCTCTTTTTCACCAAAAAAAATACTACCCAATTCTACAATACAAGTAGCACCCCACCACCCCAATAAAAGCCTATCTAAAATCCTACTAAAATTGGCATAAAAAGGGCATTTGGTGTTGGGCATTGCCCTTAGAAGGGCATTTGGTAGTACAGTGTCCTAAAGTTCTTTTGCTGCCCCCCCAAAAAAACTTTTCTAAATATAAAAACACCCAAAAAAAGCCTACCACTAAACCCCAAAGATGGTATTTACCAAACTTGAATCTAGCTTCTATGTCCTCGTCACCAATTGCAGTGCTCCTCTTCTATCGTAGTGGTGGTGCTCTTCTATCTTCATCCCGGTGGCGGTGGTCTTCTATCTTGATCCCAGCAGTGGTGGTATTTTACCTTCATCCATCTTCTTTAATTCTGATGTTCTGCTCTGACGTCTGACATCCTCTTCATGTGGACACTTTGGCATCTACTTATCAAGCCGTCAACCTACTTACATTCAACGGCACCAATACGCTCGCCTAAGTTCGCCTAACATCGCTGCCGTGGACCTGAATACGCACTCCAAAGTTACCAAAAAAGCTGTCAAAAAGCTGCGCACCAAGTACGGGGCGATGAGCAGCGGACTGTTGTTTACTAACAGTCATCGATCTTGCTGCTCTTCGGCTTTTTCCCAACATCCCACAGTTATGCCTATTCTAAAACTAAAGCCTCACTTAAAAAAACACCCCAAAATAAAAAACCCTATACTAGCACTAAAATAAACTACAGCAATAGCCAAAAGAAGGGATTTTTTTAGGGCATTGCCCTAAAGTGATTTAGCTCTTTTTCACCAAAATAAAATACTCCCCAATTCTACAATACAAGTAGCACCCCACCACCCCAATAAAAGCCTATCTAAAAATCCTACTAAAATTTCCATAAAAAGGGCATTTGGTGTTGGGCATTGCCCTTAGAAGGGCATTTGGTAGTACAGTGCCCTAAAGTTCTTTTGCTGCCCCCCAAAAAAACTTTTCTAAATATAAAAACACCCAAAAAAAGCCTACCACTAAACCCCAAAAATGGTATTTACCAAACTTGAATCTAGTTTCTATGTCCTCACCAATTGCAGTGCTCCTCTTCTATCGCAGTGGTGGTGCTCTTCTGTCTTCATCCCGGTGGCAGTGGTTTTCTATCTTGATCCCAGCAGTGGTGGTATTTTACCTTCATCCATCTTCTTTAATTCTGATGTTCTGATCTGACGTCTGACATCCTCTTCATGTGGACACTCTGGCATCTACTTATCAAGCCGTCAACTTACTTGCATTCAACGGCACCAATACGCTCGCCTAAGTTTGCCTAACATCGCTGCCGTGGACCTGAATACACTCTCCAAAGTTACCAAAAAAGCTGCGCACCAAGTACGGGGCGATGAGCAGCGGACTGTTGTTAACTAACAATCATCGATCTTGCTGCTCTTCGGCTTTTTCCCAGCTTTATTGGTACCCTGTCACTAAACACCCACACTATACTAAACTGTTTACCCTTATCCCGCTGCTCACGGACCCTGCTGCAACTAAATAAAGTTATTAACCCCTAAACCGCTGCTCCCAGAGCCCACCGCCACTCTAATAAATGTATTAACCCCTATCCTGCCGCTCCCGGAGCCCGCCGCCACCTAATTATACTTTTTAACCCCTAATCTGCCCCCCTACACCGCCGCCACCTACATCATACTTATTAACCCCTAATCTGCCCCCCCTACACCACCGCCACCTAAATTATACTTATTAACCCCTAATCTGCTGCCCCTACACTGCCGCCACCTACATTATACTTATTAACCCCTAATCTGCCCCCACTACAACGTTGCCACCTACATAACACTTATTAACCCCTAATCTGCCATCCCCAATGTCGCCGCCACTATATTAAATTTATTAACCCCTAAACCTAAGTCTATCCCTAGCCCTAACACCCCCTAACTTAAATATAATTTAAATAAATATAAATAAAATTACTATCATTAATTACATTACTCCTATTTAAAACTAAATACTTACCTATAAAATAAACCCTAAAATAGCTTACATTGTAGCTATCTTAGGGTTTATTTTTATTTTACAGGCAAGTTTGTATTTATTTTAACTAGGTACAATAGTTACTAAATAGTTATTCACTATTTAATAACTACCTAGTTAAAATAAATACAAAAGTACCTGTAAAATAAAACCTAACCTAAGGTACAATTACACCTAACACTGCACTATAATTAAATACATTAACTAAATTAAATACAATTAACTAAATTAAATTAAATAATCTAAAGTACAAAAAACCCACTAAATTACAGAAAATAATAAACAAATTACAGAAATTTTAACTAATTACACCTAATCTAATAGCCCTATCAAAATATAAAAGCCCCCCCCCCCAAAATAAAAAAACCCTAGCCTAAACTAAACTACCAATAGCCCTTAAAAGGGCCTTTTGCGGGGCATTGCCCCAAAGTAATCAGCTCTTTTACCTGAAACAAAAAATACAAGCAACACCCCCAACAGTAAAACCCACCACCCACACAACCAACCCCTCAAAAAAAATACTAACTAAAAAAACCTGAAAAGGGCATTTGGATGGGCATTACCATTAAAAGGGCAGTTAGCGCTTTTGCAGTCCAAACCCTAACCTAAAAATAAAACCCACCCAATACACCCGTAAAAAAACCTAACACTAACCCCCTGAAGATCACCTTACCGTGAGACGTCTTCATCCAAGCCGGGCAGAAGTGGTCCTCCTCATAAATGCTCACAAATGTATTATTATTTTTATCATTATTATTATTATTATTTTGGGTCATTTATTTAGGTTTTATCATTTTAATTTTAAAGGGACATTATACACTCATTTTTTCTTTTATAAATATTTTGTAGATAATCTATTTAAATAGCCCATAAAGTTTTTTTTTTAAATGTATGGTTTTGCTTATTTTTAAATAACGTTGCTCTGATTTTCAGACTCCTAACCAAGCCCCAAAGTTTTAAGAGAATACCGTCAGCTACCTTCTCCAGCTTGCTACTGTTTGTGTAAAGGGCTTTTTCATATGCAAAAGAAGGGGGAGGGGTCTTATTTCCCACTTGCAGTGGGCTTTGCAGTTACCTTTTCGACAGAGCTAAACTGAGAGCTTCTAAGTAAGTTTTTAAACAGTTTTATACTGGATTTTTATATCAGAATCTGTGTGTCTTATTCCTTATAGTAGTGTCTATTACATGCAGTTATTTGAAAATTGGTGTATACTGTCCCTTTTAATGCTCCTGCTTTTTTAAATGTTATGCATCCTTTAAATATTACATAAAAACACCTTATTTCTCTACTTTTTTTCTACCTTTGTTCGATTTTTCAACTGCCCCATGCAACAATATTATTGATAGACCCTCATCTTCCTGTAACTTCAATGGACACTTATTATTATGACATGAGCAGATGTAGTCCAGAGACCTAGATAATAAAACAGGAGAGCATTACATGTACCAGCATGCAATAGTAGGAGCAGACCAATCATATCTCAAGTCAGCTCCCATTATCAATAAATTTCCTCTGCCCTCAAATCCGTGCGCAGAGCAATGGAGATTCCTTTTGGAGACGCAAATACACAGCTTAGTCAAATGCAGAGGCGTAACTAGAAACCACAGGGCCCAGGTGCAAGAATCTAAGATGGGGGCCCCCCACCCCACCCCCCAAAAAAGTGAATTTGATACATATCTTCTTTTTTTAACATTTAACACAGACAAAAAATGTGAATCAGATTACATGTCTGCAAAAGGAGGTACCCTGTGCCCACAGTCTGTGAGATGGTCTGACCCCCTATTACTGTATATAGTGACACTGTTTAACCCACCAGTACTGTATATAGTGAATCAGTGACACAGTCTGTAATCTGCCGGTGAGATGGCTGGCCTGACCCTACCTGCCCCAGTACTTTATAAAGTGACCACAGTAGTCTGTGACATGGTCCAGCCCCCCCGTACTGTATATAGTGGTACTGTATAGTGACACTGTTTACCCCTGCCCCCCATTCTGTAGTAACAAGGTCTGTAATTTGCTGGTTCCACAAACATACACACACACACATACATGCATAAATACACACATACACACACACACACATACATAAACACCAATTGGTAAAACAGAAAGACTAAGACTAAGCAAGGGAACTTTAAATGCCTTAGTAAAAATTGGGGTATGTGTGCCTATATTGGCCTTGGTGATCATTTTACAAGTAATATTACTCAACAGAGGTATAATATTAATTTTTATGGCAATTGCGGCACTACCTTTGCTGTTTATTTACTTACATGTAACTTGTGCCAGCTACAATATGTTGGTTAAACCTCTAGGGAGGTTAGAAAAAGATTTGGTGAACATCTTAGGGATACAAAAAATGATGTAAAGGAGTCAGCCATTGCTAACCATTTTAATGGTGAACATTTCACTAATACAGCTAATCTTTCTATCCGTATTATAGATGTTGCCATTGTACCTCCCAGAGGAGGAAACAGATATAATATATTACAAAGGATAGAAATCTATTGGTTTCTTCAATTAAAGACAAGAAGTCCACTTGGAATGAATAGAGAATGTGACTTCAATTGTTTTATTGATGTCTAAACTCTATTCTAATAATAGTTTCTCTCTTGAGCATACCACCTATGTTATCATCATATGTTGGCATCCTCTATATTTAGTTAGTATACCTTTAAGAGAATATGGTAGTGCTATTAATTTTAGCATCTTTTAGGTCTATTCTGTATTTGCCATATTGTAATGCTTTTTGTGCAATTTTATATTTATATGAAATATTTGTCTTATAGGCAAGCTTAAATTCTTTAAATATGGTCTTAAAGTACATTTTCTTAACATTTAGCATTTTCAATATGTTCATATATCAATATATTGTTATTATTTATATATGTATTACAGTATACTTAGAAAGCTTAGGGTTACATTTGATTAGTACATAGTTCTGCTTGCTTATACATGTATATTGACTGTTTAAGTATTATGTATCAATTAATACCCTTGTGTCCTGTTTTTATACAACAACATGGTCACTATAGGGTTCATTTTAATTTATTAGGGCATATAAATAGCACTTAGTTCAGACATGTATCAGGTCTATGAGTAATCGCCTGTAGGGGGCGCGAAACGCGTCAGACACACGCCACTGTCCACACCACTGCCTGATTGTGAGTTTCTTTGATGGATTGTTCCATTTTTATTGGATTGGTATTTACCGTTTTTTCTTTCCAATAAACTGTGGATTTTACTTGCAACGAAACCTTGTGTGTAGTGCCTGCTATCTTTTCTACTAAGACTAACCCCTGTAGTCAGAAACACTAGCGAAGCATCATGTCACACTCACATGATATCAGTGCAGGCAGTGGCAGGTCAACTTTTTTCATAAAAAAATAATAATTTAAGCTCGGCCCCCACCCTTGGGGGCCCAGTCGCAATTGAGTCCGCTGCACCACCTGTAGTTTCGCCCCTGGTCAAATGTTATGTTCTGCCTCTATTCTTCAAATGATTGATTCAAGTTATACAAGATTCAGGTTTTAATAAACAGTTAATCAATGTCAGCCATTACTAATACTTAAATAAAAATAATATACACATATTTCTTAGGAAGTGAATAAATTAGGATTTTCTCAAATCTAGTAAAAATGTTCTGAAAAGATTTGAGTCATTTACAGATTATTAAAGCATATATATATCTCAATGCAAATATAGCACTCCTGAGTTCTGTCACATAAATAGTATCAATCGATATAACTATTCACAATATACTGCTGTCCACTAAGGCAAATGGGTCAGGATAGATAGACGTGAGGAAATGCACATTAAAATATAACTTTTATTCATACTACGTTAAAAACTGTACATCAACATAAACATGACACACGATTTAAAACTACGGATAGGGGGGGCATGGATCTGCGTGTCAGTCAGATAAAGATTAATAGTAGTGATAAGTAATACCACAGGTATAGCAAGCTAATGTTCAAATCTCTTCAGAGAATTAATTGTGACTATTGCTATACATACTGGTAAACAGCTAATACTCCTAATTGTGTTAGAATGAATTTCAGTAGCTGGTGTGTGGCTCAGACAATGATGCACACGAAATTGGTGTAATAGATATCCATGTATATATATGAGAATATACTCTAGTCCACTACATTAATATCAGCACCATTAATTAAGTGCTATGAGTTGATGGTTCTTATACCAGAGAGATACATTCCTTGCTACTTATTGGATATCAGGTCTGTATGGAGTGTCTGCACTCAATGTGCTGCATAGTATGAGAACAAAATCATTAATGATTAAAGTTAGCTCTATTTTCGACTTTTGCAGCCGGTGTGCTGCTTATTATGTAGACCTTTTGGTTATTATAATAAGTTTAATTATACTTGGTGGGAGGTGAATTATAGGTTTTGCCTTCGTGATATAAACCTGATAATTTCAATGCTTGCTCAATAAGAGCTGTCAGTATAGATTTGGTATTATATTAGTTGTTCTCATATATAGGTTGTCACTAAGATTCTTTGCTACACTTGTGTAACTGAATAGTTACCGCCGTTTAAAGTGATTTCATATGGACCTTATATAGGTGAATATATTATTATTTATTTATATCAAAGTTGACACCTTAACTGGGATAATAAAGATATATGATTAAATACCAAAATTACTCACTACTCCACTCGTGAACAACGTATGCTCACACTATTTTTGTAGTCAAACCGCTACATAATATAACATGAAGGTTGGGAATTCAAAGGATAATAAGAGTCATTACTCACACTATGAGTCAGATTAATTTATAACTGCTATAGTCAGCATGTTACTTGTTATGAGGACCTTAATGTTATTACAATGAATTTGGTTATGCTAGGTGGTTTCCCACTTGGGATATACGTCTGATAATTTCGGTCCTAGCTCAATAAGAGTTAACCGTATAGATTCAATATTGGATTAATAATATGCGTCTGTGCGTTATCACTTTGTATCTGTGCTTCACTTAGTGTAACTAAATTGTTACCACCGTTAGGAGTGACTATAAGTAAACCATACGCAAATGAGTTTATTAATAGATTGTATCAGACTTTACACCGTTACTCGGATGATAGAAATTAAGGTCACCACTCCAACAGTGAACTAAGCTTGCTCACTGTATTGGTACTCAACACGCTGCATCAAGTAACATAAAGGTTGATAATACCTGAATTACTAATAGTTATTACTCATAATGTGAACCGTATTTGTTCGTGGCATCTAAATTCAGCGTGCTGCATATTGGAATTAACTCTTTGTGAATCAATATATGTAAGCGTGCTGCACGCTAAAAGGACTGAGTAAAACACACACTCGATTGAACTGAAAAGATAAATACAAATAAAGTACTGAGTATTAGCTGTTGGGACACGCTGGTCGTTCCCCCACTAAACGCTTCCTAAAACACAGGAGCTCACTGGGCCCCTCACCAATTCCCTAACATGTTTCGCCGCTTGTCGGCTTTTTCAAAGGGTGCGCGCGCGGCGCGCGAAACTGGGTTTAAATAATGTTGTGCCTGAATATACCGCCCCCTGGATAGCGTCATACGGTCCCGTGTTAAGGGATTATCAGGGTCCTAAGTTCTGTTATGTGTGTTCTTCCTAAGCAGACACCGATATCCGATCAGCAGATACAAATTGTTATTAACAGAGGATAAGTGAGACAGATAAAACGGGAAGTATAGATTATATATTCACATGACATAACAAGTTTAAAAATATTGATTGACTGTGTAATGTGTTATATAACTAAATAAATGTGACCAAAGTGCTAACTCATTAAAAATCCCAAACACGTGTAAAGTGAACTAAACTTATAAAGAGTGTGAGTGTGTTTGAAAATCAATAGTGATGAGTGATAGTACCATAATATGTTGGAATATTAGGTGATAATGTTAGTACTAATACTAGAGAAATTTGTGATGTCGAAGATTTATTATCTTCTGCTAATGTGTCAATAGAGAATGCTATTGCATAATAGTAGTGAACAGTGTGTGTATAGTAAATGATAAATACATAACTTTCTACCGATAATGCATAAAGAAGATATTTATAATTATGATTTTAGTGACCGTGTTAACAAAAACTTTTGTTATTTTTTTTTTTTTTTTTTTTATATTAAGACTAAGATGTGTTTATACAATTGTGTTAGGAGAAACACTTCTAGCTCTGTGCTTGTCCATATTAAGTGCAGAACAGTCAACATGTTGTTAATTTAATCACTGTGAATGTAAGTATCTGATTATATGAAAGTCTTATATATCCCCAGTTCTGCTAAGCTAGGATTATTGAATTAACTGACTATTTCAATATTGTTTTGATGTCCGGGACACACATAAACAGAACACAGGAAATTATTGTTAGTCAGATGGCGATATAAAGCATTCTGGTATAAAAATTAAAGGAATGCCACGAAGTTGTTATTTTCGTTGAGTCCAAACGGTTGAATGGTATTCAACAGATAAATCCATCTACATTCTGCCTTCAAAAGTGCCTGTTCAATATTGCCCCCTCGTATGCCAAGATCAATTTTCTGTATCCCCCAACATTGGAGGTCTGATTGTCTAGATTTGTGAATTTTGAGAAAATGTCTGGCAACTGAGGTGATAGTTTTTCCTGCTTTACTATCATTGGATGCGTTTTTGATATTTCTTAGATGTTCCTGCAGTCTGGTTCTTATTTTCCTGGTCGTCATACCAACGTAATATTTTGCACATTTACATTGGAGTACATATATTACCCCTTCTGTTGTACAATTGATATGAGATTTGATTTGATGTGTTTTTCCAAAACGATCTTCTATTTGATTTGTTTTCTTCATGAAGCTACATGTGCTGCACGTACCACATTTGAAGGAACCATGTCTTAGTGCAGTTCTTGTTCTGTTACCTTTTAAATGGCTAGGGCTGATCATTTCTTTTAGATTGGGTGCCCTCCGGTACCCTACTTGAAGTCTTTCTCCCACAATTTCCCCCAAAGATTGATCAGATTGTAAGATATGCCAGGATTCTTTAAGAATGTTTAGCATTTGAGTTGTTTTAGCATTATACGTGGTAATAAATCTGATTGTTTCTTGTTGGTTTTGAGGATGATCTTTGGGTTTCAATAGTTCATGTCTGGGAGTACATTTAGCCCGGTGTTCCGCTTTTTTTATTGATCTTCTGCTATATCCTCTTTGTAGTAGTCTGATTCTCAGTTCCTTTGCTCTCACTTCAAATTTTTCATTGGTAGAGCAGTTTCTCTTCATTCTAAGGAATTCTCCAATTGGGAGCGATTTTGCAGTATTTGGCGCATGTGCGCTTGAACTGTGCAGTATACTGTTGGTAGCAGTCTTTTTCCTAAATACATCTGTACTAAGGGTACCGTCTAAGTTTTTAGTAATTTCTAGATCTAGGAATGATATTGATTTTTGACTGGCTTCATGGGTTAATTTTATATTTAGATCGTTCGAATTGATATCCTTCAGGAAATTATCAAGTTCATCCTTTGTGCCTTCCCAAAGAAAGAGCACGTCATCTATGTAACGCAGCCATAGAGGTATTCGATCAGTGTGTTTGTCATTAGTATCAGAGAAGACAATATGTTGCTCCCACCAACCTAAAAATAGATTGGCGTATGTTGGGGCACAGGCAGTGCCCATGGCAGTCCCCCTAATTTGAAGGTAGAACGCATGGTCAAAAGTGAAAAAGTTGTGATTTAGAACGAATTGTAACAGGTTTAAAATAAACTCATTATGTTCCTTCTCTTCTTCTGAGCCCATTTCCAAAAAACTTCTGACTGCTCTGAGTCCTAACTTGTGATGGATGCTTGTATATAAGGACTCAACATCTGCTGTTACTAACCAGCTGTCCTTATTGACATGGATGTTATCTAGTTGTTTCAGGACATCAGTGGTATCCTTCACATAAGATGGTAATTGTGTGAGATATTGTCTCAATCTAAAATCAATAAACTGGCTTGCTTTTTCAGTTAGACAGTTAATCCCAGACACTATTGGGCGTCCTGGTGGGTGAGATTGATCTTTGTGGATCTTCGGTATCAAATAGAATGTAGAGACAGTTGGATTTATAACTTTCAGGAATTTGAACTCTTTAAGAGTTAACAGTCCATTATGTTTAGCCATGGTTATAATATTGGCATATTCCTGTAGATATTCATTGGATGGATTGTAGTTTAGTTTTCGATAGCATTTTTTGTCTCTAAGTTGTTTATGCGCTTCTTCTCTGTATTTGTTGATAGGCCAGATTACCACATTCCCACCTTTGTCTGAATTACGTATTATGACGTCATCCCATTGTTTCATTTCTTGAAGTGCCTTGGATTCAGATTTAGATAGATTTTGATTGGTCCAGTTTTCTTTTAAATTGGTAATTTTGTCACATACCACTTTATTGAAAACCTCTAATTGTGGGCAATTATTGGTCTTAGGCATGAATTGAGATTTATTTTTTATTTTATCCCGCCAGTTGAGGTCTTTTGTGGGCTCATTTTCACTTAATAACTCTTCCAAATTGGCAAGAGAGATGCGTTCATCTTCAGATAAATTCGATATAGTCAGATCACATCAATGTACTTTCAAAGGGAATGTCTTTTTGCCCTACCTCAAGAGGTGATAAATTCGAAATGATAAAAGACGTACAACTATTTATCAGAAAGATAGCATTAAAGAAAATGTATTCTCAAACTCAGAACCAATGCTCTAATGAAACTATATCGAATTTATCTGAAGATGAACGCATCTCTCTTGCCAATTTGGAAGAGTTATTAAGTGAAAATGAGCCCACAAAAGACCTCAACTGGCGGGATAAAATAAAAAATAAATCTCAATTCATGCCTAAGACCAATAATTGCCCACAATTAGAGGTTTTCAATAAAGTGGTATGTGACAAAATTACCAATTTAAAAGAAAACTGGACCAATCAAAATCTATCTAAATCTGAATCCAAGGCACTTCAAGAAATGAAACAATGGGATGACGTCATAATACGTAATTCAGACAAAGGTGGGAATGTGGTAATCTGGCCTATCAACAAATACAGAGAAGAAGCGCATAAACAACTTAGAGACAAAAAATGCTATCGAAAACTAAACTACAATCCATCCAATGAATATCTACAGGAATATGCCAATATTATAACCATGGCTAAACATAATGGACTGTTAACTCTTAAAGAGTTCAAATTCCTGAAAGTTATAAATCCAACTGTCTCTACATTCTATTTGATACCGAAGATCCACAAAGATCAATCTCACCCACCAGGACGCCCAATAGTGTCTGGGATTAACTGTCTAACAGAAAAAGCAAGCCAGTTTATTGATTTTAGATTGAGACAATATCTCACACAATTACCATCTTATGTGAAGGATACCACTGATGTCCTGAAACAACTAGATAACATCCATGTCAATAAGGACAGCTGGTTAGTAACAGCAGATGTTGAGTCCTTATATACAAGCATCCATCACAAGTTAGGACTCAGAGCAGTCAGAAGTTTTTTGGAAATGGGCTCAGAAGAAGAGAAGGAACATAATGAGTTTATTTTAAACCTGTTACAATTCGTTCTAAATCACAACTTTTTCACTTTTGACCATGCGTTCTACCTTCAAATTAGGGGGACTGCCATGGGCACTGCCTGTGCCCCAACATACGCCAATCTATTTTTAGGTTGGTGGGAGCAACATATTGTCTTCTCTGATACTAATGACAAACACACTGATCGAATACCTCTATGGCTGCGTTACATAGATGACGTGCTCTTTCTTTGGGAAGGCACAAAGGATGAACTTGATAACTTCCTGAAGGATATCAATTCGAACGATCTAAATATAAAATTAACCCATGAAGCCAGTCAAAAATCAATATCATTCCTAGATCTAGAAATTACTAAAAACTTAGACGGTACCCTTAGTACAGATGTATTTAGGAAAAAGACTGCTACCAACAGTATACTGCACAGTTCAAGCGCACATGCGCCAAATACTGCAAAATCGCTCCCAATTGGAGAATTCCTTAGAATGAAGAGAAACTGCTCTACCAATGAAAAATTTGAAGTGAGAGCAAAGGAACTGAGAATCAGACTACTACAAAGAGGATATAGCAGAAGATCAATAAAAAAAGCGGAACACCGGGCTAAATGTACTCCCAGACATGAACTATTGAAACCCAAAGATCATCCTCAAAACCAACAAGAAACAATCAGATTTATTACCACGTATAATGCTAAAACAACTCAAATGCTAAACATTCTTAAAGAATCCTGGCATATCTTACAATCTGATCAATCTTTGGGGGAAATTGTGGGAGAAAGACTTCAAGTAGGGTACCGGAGGGCACCCAATCTAAAAGAAATGATCAGCCCTAGCCATTTAAAAGGTAACAGAACAAGAACTGCACTAAGACATGGTTCCTTCAAATGTGGTACGTGCAGCACATGTAGCTTCATGAAGAAAACAAATCAAATAGAAGATCGTTTTGGAAAAACACATCAAATCAAATCTCATATCAATTGTACAACAGAAGGGGTAATATATGTACTCCAATGTAAATGTGCAAAATATTACGTTGGTATGACGACCAGGAAAATAAGAACCAGACTGCAGGAACATCTAAGAAATATCAAAAACGCATCCAATGATAGTAAAGCAGGAAAAACTATCACCTCAGTTGCCAGACATTTTCTCAAAATTCACAAATCTAGACAATCAGACCTCCAATGTTGGGGGATACAGAAAATTGATCTTGGCATACGAGGGGGCAATATTGAACAGGCACTTTTGAAGGCAGAATGTAGATGGATTTATCTGTTGAATACCATTCAACCGTTTGGACTCAACGAAAATAACAACTTCGTGGCATTCCTTTAATTTTTATACCAGAATGCTTTATATCGCCATCTGACTAACAATAATTTCCTGTGTTCTGTTTATGTGTGTCCCGGACATCAAAACAATATTGAAATAGTCAGTTAATTCAATAATCCTAGCTTAGCAGAACTGGGGATATATAAGACTTTCATATAATCAGATACTTACATTCACAGTGATTAAATTAACAACATGTTGACTGTTCTGCACTTAATATGGACAAGCACAGAGCTAGAAGTGTTTCTCCTAACACAATTGTATAAACACATCTTAGTCTTTATATAAAAAATAAAAAATAAAAAATAACAAAAGTTTTTGTTAACACGGTCACTAAAATCACCATTATAAATATCTTCTTTATGCATTATCGGTAGAAAGTTATGTATTTATCATTTACTATACACACACTGTTCACTACTATTATGCAATAGCATTCTCTATTGACACATTAGCAGAAGATAATAAATCTTCGACATCACAAATTTCTCTAGTATTAGTACTAACATTATCACCTAATATTCCAAC